>NW_016804965.1:750535-758833 GCF_001698545.2 Rhinopithecus bieti
CCCTTCCTTTCCCCCTCCCCCTCCCCCTTCCTCCTCCTCTCCTCCCCCCCTTCTTCTTCTCCTTCTTCCTCTTCCTCCTCCTCCTCCTCTTCTTTCTTCTTCTTCTCCTCCTTCTCCTTCTCCTTTTCCTTTCTTCTTTCCTCTCCTTCTCCTTCTCCTTCTCCTTCTCCTTCTTATTCTTCTCCACAGACTCTTATTCTGTCACCCAGGCTGGAGTGCAGCCTTTGCCTCCTAGGCTCAAGTGATCCTTCTGCCTAAGCCAACAGAGTAGCTAGGATTACAGGGTTTCACCATGTTTGCCAGGCTGGTCTTGAACTTCTGATCGCAAGTGATTCACCTGCCTCAGCCTCCTAAAGTGCTGTGATTAAAGGCATGAGCCACTGTACCCAGCTGCCTGGCATATTTCTTTATCCAATAATTTGTTGATGAACTGTTAGATGGATTACATACCTTTGCTGTTGTGAATAGTACTGATACACATACAAATACAGGTATCTTTTTGATATAATGATTTTCCATTGGCCAGTGTGATTGCTGGATCAAATAGTAGTTCTATTTTTATTTTTTTTTTCAGAAATCTCCATACTGCTTTTGATAGAGATTGTACTAATTTACATTCCCACCAACAGTCTATAAGTGTTCCCTTTACTCAACATCCTCACTGATATGGTTTGGCTCTGCCCCCACCCAAATCTCAATTTGAATCGTATCTCCCAGAATTCCCACATGTTGTGGGAGGGACCCAGGGGGAGGTAATTAAATCATGGGGGCTGTTCTTTCCCATGCTATTCTTGTGATAGTGAATAAGTCTCATGAGATCTGATGGGTTTGTCAGGGGTTTCTGCTTTTTTTTCCTTCCTGATTTTTCTCTTGCTGCCACCATGTAAGAAGTGCCTTTCACCTCCCACCATGATTCTGAGGCCTTCCCAGTCATGTGGAACTGCAAGTCCAATTCAACTTATTTTTTTTCCCAGTCTTGGGTATGTCATTATCAGCAGCATGAAAATGGACTAATACACTTGCCAACATTTGTTATTTTTTGACTTTTTAATAATGGTCATTCTCACTGATGTATGATGACATCTCTTTGTGGTTTAAATTTGCGTTCCTCTGATGGTTAGTCATGTTGAGTATTTTTTCATATGCATGTTGGCTATTTGTGTGTCTTTCTTTGAAAAACGTTTATTCATGTCCTTTACCCATTTATAATGTTGTTACTTGCTTTTTGTTGTTATTGAGTTGAGCATATTCTGAATATTAGTCCTCTATTGAATGCAAAGTTCTTCCATTCTGCATGTTGTCTGTTCACTCTGTTGATGGTTTCTTTTGTTGTGCAGAAGCTCTTTAGTTTAATCAAGTCCCATTTGTGCCTTGTTTTTGTTGTTTATTCTTTTGAGGTCTTAGGTACTCTAAGACCTCCAAAGGCAATTCTCTGCCTAGACCAATGTCCAGAAAAGTTTTCCCTTAGTATTTTTAAATAGTTTCAAGTCTTACATTTAAGTCTTTAATCCATCTTGAGTAGACTTTTGTATATGGTGACAGATAGGGATTTAGTTTAATTCTTCTGCATATGGATATCCAATTTTCTCAGCACCATTTATTGAAGAGGGTGTCCTTTCCCCAGTGTGTGTTCTTGGCACCTTTGTCTAAAATCAGTTGGCTGTAAATATGTGGCTTTATTTCTGGGTTCTCTATTCTATTCCATTGATCTATGTGTCTATTTTTATGCCAGTACTATGCTGTTTGGGTTGCTATATCCTTGGAGTATAATTTGAGGTTGGGTAATGTGATGCCTCTAGCTTTGTTCTTTTTGTTGAACATTACTTTGGCTATTTGGACTCTTTTCTGATTCCATGTGAATTTTAGGATTGTTATTTCTAATTCTATGAAAAATGACATTGGGCTGGGCACCGTGGCTCATGCCTGTAATCCCAGCACTTTGGAAGGCCAAGGCGGGTGGATCACCTAAGGCCAGGAGTTCGAGACAAGCCTGGCCAACATAGTTAAACCCCATCTTTAATAAAAATACAAAAAAAAAAAAAAAAACTAGCCAGGTGTGATGGTGGGCATCTGTAATCCCAGCTACTGGGGAGGCTGAGGCAGGAGAATCACTTGAACCCTGGAGGTGGAGGTTGCAGTCAGCTGAGATGGCACCAATGCGCTCCGTCCTGGGTGACAAGAACAAAACTATGTCTCAGAAAAAAAAAGAAAAAGAAAAATGACATTGGTATTTTGATGGGGATTGCATTGAATCTATAGATTGCTTTTAGCAGTATGGTCATTGAAATGATATTAATTATTCTAATTATGAGCATGGGATTTTTTTCCAATTAAAATTTGAGATTTTTAAAATTATACTTAAGTTCTGGGATACATGTGCAGAACGTGCAGGTTTGTTACATAGGTGTACATGTGCCATGGTGGTTTGCTGCACCCATCAACCCATCATCTACACTAGGTATTTCTCCTAATGCTACCCCTCCCCTTTCCCCCTACCCCCTGACAGGCCCCAGTGTGTGATGTTCCCCTCCATAGGCCCATATGTTCTCACTGTTCAACCCCCACTTATGAGTGAGAACAGAGCATGGGATGTTTTTTGCGAGTTACTATTTTAGAACTCTATCCTCAGTAGACTGCCTGGAACCCAGTGGTGCCAGGTCTAAAGTGCGACAGAAACACAGGCTGTGGCTTTGGGGCTTAGGTTCAAGCAACTGTAGCTACTGCACTGGGGGTGAAAGCATGGCTGAGGTGTGCAGCTGCCTTTAGGACTGAGGTGCAAGTGAGGTGCCATTCTAGAGCCCCATCCCCAACAAACTCCTCACTGTTCTGGAGCCCTCTGGTGCTGGGACTGAGGCGTACGAGAAGAGCTGGCTGTTAACCCTGGTGCTTAAGTACAAGCGACTGTGGGCTGCTGCACCAGGAGCTGAGGCATGAATGGCATGTGTGCTCCCCAGCTGCTGGCCTAGGCTGCTATCACCAAAGGTAGCACTCCCTCACACCCTATGGCAGAGCAACAGCAGAGCTGCTGCTGTCCACCACTCGAGCATTCTGCTGGTGGCTTGGAGATTGCCTTGTCCTTACCTACCACATCCAGCTCCTGTACACATGATTGGGAGTTTTGAGAACAAGTCATCCCACCTCATACCAGAGCACCCAATCAGAGCCAGGTTATTAACCAGCCCAACTCACCACCATTGGTACCTGAACACTCTCCCGAGGATCTGAAATTGGGCCTACCCACCCGGCCACTAAAACCACAGCTGGCACTTACCTGCATGTGCCACCTGTGGGCCTGGAGACTGGCTTGCCCAGCCCATTGCAGCCACCACCAACATCAGTGCACACTGCATGGCATGAGACATGGAGGGTCATCCTGTCACTGCCACAACCCACACCATACTGGTTGCCCAGGTGCCTGAGAACCTGCCTACCTGCCTGGTCCATGGAAGCCACTACTAGCATCTGAGTAAGCCATGTGGAGGCCCAAAAATTGATCCGCATGTACCTGCTAACACTGCTAACACTGGTGCCAGCATATGCCACCAAAAGACAGGCATGATCAGCCCATGGCTCCCACCACCAGAGCCCAAAGACTGGGCTACCTGACATCCCAGTCCCTAATAAAACTGCACACAGCCTCCACAAATACCACACTATAAGCCACCAAAGAAATCTTGACTACTCCGATACAGAGTATCATACAGAGACTACATTATTGCACAGACCCAGAATAAAAGTCAAAGTGTTTTACCCAACTGTCATCATGGATTCATCCTCAGGAGAAAGTCCTCCCCATATGAAAGCAAATTCAAAAAATTGGAAGAAGCAGCTAATACACCAGATGTGCAGATTTTTGTTGTTGTTGTTGAGACAAAGGCTCGCTCTGTCGCCCAGGCTGGAGTGCAGTGGCGCAATCTCAGCTCACTGCAAGCTCCTCCTTCCAGGTTCACACCATTCTTCTGCCTCAGCCTCCGGAGTAGCTTGGTCTACAGGTGCCTGCCACCACACCCGGCTATTTCTTTTTTGTATTTTTAGTAGAGACGGGGTTTCTCCGTGTTAGCCAGGATGGTCTTGATCTCCTGACCTCATAATCTGCCCACCTCTGCCTCCTAAAGTGCTGGCATTACAGGTGTGATCTACCGTGCCCGGCCCAGATGTGCAGATATTAACATGTGGATACAGGAGGCATGAAGAGCAGGGAAGTATGACACCTCCAAAGGAACACAATAATTCTTCAGAAATATATCCAAATCAAAAAGAAATTAATGACAGCCTGGAAAAAGAATTAAAATTATTGATTCTAAAGAAACTCAGTTAGATACAAGAGACTCTCAGGTGTAAGCAACCATAAGCCATTGCACCAGGGGCTGAGGCACAAGGGTAGACCAGCATGTGGCTTGCATCTAACTGAAAAAACAATACAAATAAATTAGAAAAACAATTCAGGATATGAATGAGAAATTTATCAAGGAGATAGATATCATAAAAAAGAACCAAACAGAAAATCTGGAACTGAATAATTCTTTTAATTAATTACAAAATACATTTGAAAGCTTCAACAATAGAGTAGATCAAACAAAAGAAAGAAGCACTGGGCATGGTGGCTCACACCTGTATTCCCAACCTTTGGGAGGCCGAGGTGGGAGGATCACTTGAGCCCAGGAGTTTAAGGTTGCAGTGCACTCTAGCCTGGGTAACAGGTGAGTCCTGTCTCTACAAAAAAATAAAAATAAAAAAGTAAAAAAAAATCTCAGAACTGAAAGACAGATCTTTTGAAATACCCCAGTCAGAGAAAAATAAAGAAAAACAATAAAAAGGAATGAACAAAGCCTTCCTTCTTGATAGATGGGAGACCATAAAGTGACCATATAAAGAAATTATTGGTATCCTAGAAGGCGAAGAGAGAATGAAAGCATTCAAATATCAATGTAATGGAATAATAGATGTGAACTTCCCAAGTATAACAAGAGATTTACACATCCAGATACAGGAGGCCCAGTAATCCCCAAACAGACACAATGAAAAAGATCTTCTCTATAGCACATTATAGTCAAAATGTTGAAAGTCAATGACAAATTCTAAAAACAGCTAGAGAAAAGTGTCTAGTTACCTTTAAAGGACCCCCCATCAGGCAAACAGACTAATAGCAGGTTTCTCAGCAGAAATGTTACAGGCCAGGAGAGAATGGGATAATGTATTTGAAGTGCTGAAAGAAAACAACTGCCAGCCAAGAAAACATATGCAGCAAAATGATCCTTTATAAATGAAGGAGAAAAAGTCTTTCTTAGATAAATAAAAGTAGGAGAATTAATCATCACCACTCTAGCCCTACAAAAATGCTCAAGGGATTCCTAAATCTGGAAGCAAAAGGATGACATTTACCGTCATGAAAACACACAAAAGTATACAACTCACTAGGAAAGCAAACACACAAATGAGAAAGAGAAGGACTCAAATGGTACCACTACAGATAACCACCAAACAAAAATGACAATAAGAGAAAAAGAAGGGAACAAAGAATGTACAAAACAACCAGTGAATAATTAACAATATAACAGACAAAAACCTCACATATCAATAATAATCTTGAATATAAATGGATTATATTCTTCACTTAAAAGATATACACTGGCTGAGTGGATTAAAACAATGATCCAACTACATGCTGTTTAGAAGAAATTGATTTTACTTGTAGAGATATGTATAGAATGAAAGTAAACAGATGGAAAAAGATATTCTATGCAAGTGGAAACCAAAAGCAAGCAGTAGTAAGTATACTTATATCAGGTAAACAGGACATTAAGCTAAAACAGTAAAACAGACAAGAAAGGTCATTATGTAATAATAAATGGATCAATTCAGCAGAAGGAAATAATAAGCTAAATATATGTGCACCCAACAATGGAGCACCAGATTCATAAAGCAAATATTACTAGATCTAAAGAGAGAGACTCCCATACAATAATAGTGGGAGACTTCCACACCCCACTTTCATCATTAGACAGATCATCTAGGCAGAAAATCAACAACAACAAAAAAATGGATTTTAACTGGACTTTAGAACAAATGGCTCTAAACAGACATTTATAGAACATTTTATTTAACAACTACAAAATACACATTCTTTTCATCAGCACATGGAACACTCTCTAGGATAGACCATATGTCAGGCCACAAAACAAGTCTCAACAAATTTAGAAAAACTGAAATCATATCAAGTATCTTCTTAGACACAGTGGGATAAAACTAGAAATCAATACCAAGAGGAACTTTGGAAACTATACAAATACATGGAAATTGAACACATGCTCCTGAATGAACATTGAATCAATAAAGAAATTAAGATGAAAATAAAACAATTTCTTTAAAATGAAAATCAATATACTATAATCTGTGCAATACAGCAGAGGCAGTACTAAAAGGGTAGTTTATAGCAATAAACACCTATATCAAAAGAGTAAAAATATTTCAGATAAACAATCTAATAATGCATCTTAGAAACTCGAAAAGCAAACAGACCAAATTCAAAATCAGAAGGAAAGCAATAATAAAGATCAGAACTAAATAAAATGGAAACTTAAAAAAAATTCAAAGGATCAATGAAAAAAAGTTGATTCTTTGAAAAGATAAATAAAATTGATAAACTGCTAGATACACAAACCAAGGAAAGAAGAGAGAAGACCCAATAAACAAAATCAGAAATGGAAAAGGAGACATTATAATTGGCACAATGGAAATACAAAAGATCACCAGATACTATTATGAACATCTGTACACTAAGAAACTGGAAAACCTAGAGAAAATGGTTAAATTCCTTGAAACATACAACCCACCTAGATTGAATGAGGAAAACATAGAAAACCTGAATAAACCAATAATGAGTAGTGAGATCAAATCAGTAATAGAAAGTCTCCCAGCAAAGAAAAACCTAGGGCAGGATGAATTTACTGCCAAATTCTACCAAACATAGAGAACTAATATCAATCCTTCTAAAATTATTCCAAAAAATTGAAGAAGAGAAAATTCTCCCTAAGTTATTCTGTGGGGACAGCATTACCCTGATACCAAACCAGAGAAGGATACAACAAAAAAAGAAAACTACAGGCCAATATCACTGATGAACACAGATACAAAAATCCTCAAAAATTACTGTCAAATCGGCCAGATGCAATGGCTCACACCTGTAATCCCAGCACTTTGGGAGGCCAAGGTGGGCGGATCACTTGAAGCCAGGAGTTTGAGACTAGCCTGCCCAACATGGCGAAACCCCGTCTCTACTAAAAATACAAAAATTAGCAGGGCATGGTGATGCATGCCTGTAATCCCAGCTACTTGCGAGACTGAGGCAGGAGAATCACTTGAACCCAGGAGGCAGAGGTTGCAGTGAGCCAAGATTACGCCACTTCACTCTAGCCTGGGTGACAGTGAGACTCTGTCTCAAAAAACCAAACCAAAACAAAACAAAAACACAAGAAACAAAAAACAAGCTGTCAAACCAAATTCAACCGCATGTAAAAAGATAATGCATCAAGACAATTTGGGATTTATGCCAGGGATGCAAACATGGCTTAACATATACAAATCACTATTTTTTTTTTTTTTAGATTTTAATTAAAAAATGTTTTAGAGACAGGATCTCTCTCTTTTGCCCAGGCTGGAGTGGAATTGCATGATCATGGCTCACTTTAGCTTCAACCTCTTGAACTCAAGTGATCCTTCTGCCTCAGCCTCCTGAGTAGCTGAGACTACAGATGCACACCACCATGCCCAGCTAATTAAAAAAAAAATATTGTAGAGACAGGGTCTTGCTCTGTTGCTCAGGCTGGTCTTGAACTCCAGGACTCAAGAATTCCTCCTACCTTGGCCTCCTAAAGTGCTGGGTGTGAGCTACCATGCACAGGTGCAAATAAATAAACATGATACATCACATCAACAGAATCAAAGAAAAACTATATAATCATTTCAATAGATGCAGAAAAAGCATTTAGTAAAATTTAACATTATTTCATGATAAAATGCTCAACAACGTAGGTATAGGAGGAACATACCTCAAACTGATAAAGGCCATGTATGACAAACCAACAGCTAATGTCTTAGTGAATGGGGTAAAGTTGAAAGCCTTTTCTGTAAGAACTGGGACAAGACAAAGATGCTTACTTTCACCAACCCTATTCAGCATCGTTCTGGAAGTCTTAGCCAGAGCAATCAGCAAGAGAAAGAAATAAAAGGCATCTATGTTAGTCCATTCTTTCTTTCTTTTCTTTTTTTTTTTTTTTTATTATTATTATACTTTAAGTT
>NW_016804965.1:761268-777667 GCF_001698545.2 Rhinopithecus bieti
TTTATTAATTATTGCCTCAATTTCAGAGCCTGCTATTGGTCTATTCAGGGATTCAACTTCTTCCTGGTTTAGTCTTGGAAGAGTGTAAGTGTCCAGGAAATTATCCATTTCTTCTAGATTTTCTAGTTGATTTGCGTAGAGGTGTTTATAGTATTCTCTGATGGTAGTTTGTATTTCTGTGGGGTCAGTGGTGATATCCCCTTTATCATTTTTTACTGCGTCTATTTGATTCTTCTCTCTTTTCTTCTTTATTAGTCTTGCTAGGGGTCTGTCAATTTTGTTGATCTTTTCAAAAAACCAACTCCTGGATTCATTGATTTTTTTGGAGGGTTTTTTGTGTCTCTATCTCCTTCAGTTCTGCTCTGATCTTAGTAGTCCATTCTTTCATTGCTATAAAGAAATAACTGAGGCTGGGTAATTGATAAACAAAAGAGGTTGAATTAACTCATGGCTTGCAGGCTGTACAGGAAGCATGGTGCCAACATCTGCTCCTGGTGAGGGTCTCAGGAAGCTTTCAATATTGGTGGACAGCGAAGCGGGAGCAGATGTATCACACAGTGAGACAGGAAGCAAGAAGAAGAGGGAGATCCCAGACTTTTAAGCTACTAGATCTCATGTGAATTAACTGAGCAAGAACTCACTCATCACCAAGGGGATGGTGCTAAGCCATTCATGAGGGATCTGCCTCCACGATCCAAACACCTTCCACCAGGCCTTACCTCCAACATTGGGGATTATATTTCAACTTTAGATTTGGACAAACATCCAAACCATATCAGCATCCAAATTCGGAAAGAGGAAATGAGCCAGGTGCAGTGGCTCATGCCTGTAGTCCCAGCACTTTGGGAGGCCAAGGTGGGCAAATCATGAGGTCAGGAGATCAAGACCATCCTGGCTAACATGATGAAACACCGTCTCTATGAAAAATACAAAAAATTTGCCAGACGTGGAGGTGTGTTGTGTGCCTGTAGTCCCAGTTAGTGGGGAGGCTGAGGCAGGAGAGTCACTTGAACCCAGGAGGCGGAGGTTGCAGTGAGCCGCAATCGCACGACTGCACTCTAGCCTGGGCAAAGTGGAGTGAGACTCCGTCTCAAAAAAAAAAAAAAAAAAAAAAGGAAGTCATATCGCCCCTCTTTGTAGATGACATGATTTTACATTCAGAAAACCAAAAGACTCCACCAAAACCTCTTAGAACTGATGAACAAATACGGAAAAGTTTCAGTGAACAAAATCAACATATAGTGTGTCTGTAATTTCAGTTACTTGGGAGGCTGAAGTGAGAGAAGCGCTTGAGGCTAGGAGTTGCAGATGAAGTCAACATTACAAAAATCAGTAACATTTCTTTATTTTTAAAATTCTAAAAAATCGAATGGTTGTTTTAGAGACATCAGTGGTACTTCTGTACACCAATAACGAAATAGCCAAAAAAGGAATCAAGAAGGCAATCTCATTTACAATAGCTACAAAGAAAACCTAAAAGTAAATTTAACCAAGAAGGTGAAAGCCTTCTACAAGGAGAACTACAAAACACTGATGAAAGAAATTAAAGAGGACACAAGCAAATGGAAAGACATTCTATGTTCGTGGATTGGAAATTACCAAGTTGACCAATTAATAAAATGGCTACATTGCCTCAAACAATCTACAGATTCGATGCAATCCCTATGAAAATACCAAAGTCACTTTTCACAGAATTAGAAAAAAATAATTAGAAAATTCATACAGAACAACAACAACAGAAAGAGCCCAAATAACTAAAGCAATCCTGAGCAAAAAGAACAAAGCTGGAACATCATACTACCTTACTTCAAAAATATATTACAAGGCTACAGTAACCAAAACAGTATGTTACTGGTATAAAAATAGACACATAAATCAATGGAGCAGAATAGAGAACCCAGAAATAAAGCCACATATTTACAGTCAACTGATTTTTGACAAAAGCACCAGGAACATACACTGGGGAAATGACACGCTCTTCAATAAATGGTGCTGGAAAAACTGGATATCCATATGCAAATGAATAAAACTAGACCTCTATCTCTCACCATATACAAAAAAAATCTACTCAAGATGGATTTAAGATTTAAATATAAGACTTGAATCTACAAAATGAATGAAAGAAAACATAGGGAAAGCACTTCGGGATACTGGCCTATGCAAAGATTTTGTGGTTAAGACAAAAAAAGACAAAACACAGATAACTAAAACAAAAATAGACAAATGGGACTTAATTAAACTAAAACGCTTCTGCCA
The DNA here is from genome assembly GCF_001698545.2 of Rhinopithecus bieti. Classification (NCBI taxonomy): domain Eukaryota; kingdom Metazoa; phylum Chordata; class Mammalia; order Primates; family Cercopithecidae; genus Rhinopithecus; species Rhinopithecus bieti. The sequence goes on from NW_016804965.1 coordinate 763,525, forward strand.
GCAAAGGTAACAGTCAACAGAATGAACAGACAACCTGCAGAATGGGAGAAAATATTTGCAAACTATTCATCTGATAAGAGATTAATATCCAGAATATACAAGGAATTCAAGGAACTCAATAATAATAATAATATCCCATTAAAAAGTGGGCAAATACATGAATAGACAATTCTCAAAAGAAGACATACAAATGGCGAACAGGTATATGAAAAAATGTTCAACATCACTGGTTATCAGGGAAATTCAAGTCAAAACCACCATGGGATATCAGCTTATCCTGCTAGAATGGCTATTACTAAAAAGTCAAAAAATAACAGATGGTGGTAAGGATGTGGAGAAAAGGGATTCTCATGCACTGTTGGTGGGAATGTAAATTAGTACAACCTCTATGATAAACAGTATGGAAATTTCTCAGAAAACTAAAAATAGAACTACCATAGTATCCATCAATCCCACTCCTGGGTACCTACCCAAAGGAAAAGGAATTAATGTATCAAAGGGACCTGCACTTGCCTGTTTATTGCAATACTATTCACAATAGCAAAGATATATAATCAACCTAAATGTCTGTCAATGGATAACTGGATAAAGAAAATGTGGTATATATACACAATGAAATACTATTAAACCATTAAAAAATCATGAAATAAGGCTGGGCTTGGTGGCTCACACCTGTAATCTCACCACTTTGGGAGGTCGAGGTGGGAGGCTCACTTGAGCCTGGGAATTCGACACCAGCCTGGCCAACATGGTGAAACCCCATCTCTACTAAAAATGTAAACCTTAGCCAGATGTGGTGGTGGGCACCTGTAGTCCCAGCTACTCAGCAGACCAAGAAGCATAATAATTGCTTAAGCCTAGGAAGTGGAGGTTGCAGCGAGCCAAGATTGTGCCACTGCACTTCAGCCTGGGCAACAGAGCAAGATGCTGTCTCAAAAAAAAAAAAAAAAAAAAAAAAAAAAAAAAAAAAAAAACCCAAAAAAACATGGTGGAACTGGAGGTCATCATATTGAATGAAATAAGCCAGGCATAGAAAGACAAATATTGCATGTTCTCACTCATTTGTGGGAGCTAAAATAGTTGGTCTCATAAAGATAGAGAGTAGAATGATAGGTATCAAAGATGGGTGGGTGGGATTGGGGTCTGAAAAGAGGTAAGTTAAGGGGTATACACACACAGTTAGATAAAAGGTAGAAGTTCTATTTTTTCACAGCAGAGAAGAGTGATTATCATTAACATCAATGTATTGTATACTTCAATGTAGCTAGAAGAGAGAACTTGAGTTGTTCCCAATATGTAGAAATGATAAATGCTCAAAGTGATGAATGACACCTCAATACCCTCACCTGACCTGATAATTACACATTCTATGCATGTTACAAAATATCACATGTACCCCATTGATTTTTAAATATTATGTATCAATAAAAAATAAACCGGGTATGGTGGCTCACACCTTTAATCCTAGCACTTTGGGAGGTCTAGGCGGGAGAATAGCTTGAGCCCAGAGTTCGGGACCAGCCTGGGCAACATGGCAAAACCCTGTCTCTACACAAAATTAGCCAGGCATGATAGAGTGAGCCTGTAATCCCAGCTACTTGAGAGACTGAAGTGAGAAGGTCGCCTGAGCCCAGGAGGTCGAGGCTGCAGTGAGCCAAGATTGTGCCACTGCACTCCAGCCTGTGTGACAGTGAGACTCTGTTTCAAATAAATAAATAAATAAATAAATAAATAAATAAATAAGCCAGGTACAGCCAGTACCTGTAATGCCAGCTACCTAGTAGGTTGAGGCAGGAGGATTGCTTGAGCCCAGAAGTTGGAAACTGCAGTGAGCTATGATGACACCACTGCGTGGGTGACACAGCCTGGGCGACACAGTGAGATCCCATCTCTAAAACAAACAAACAAACAAACAAACAAACAAACAAGTTAGAAATAAATACAGCATTTAAGTTATTAGCATTATGAGATTTAAATATAGAGTCTTATTATGTAAACATGTAATATTATTTAACACTGAGTCAGTAGGATTGGAACAGCAGAGAAGGAAATATACTGCTTCACTAAACCTGTGCCTTTGAAGGAGAATGCTTCCTATTTGGCTGGTGACTTTTTTTGTAATTTCTCAATTTTTTTCTCAGAGTTCTAGAGTGGCTTTTAAAATTCTTGTTGAGAAAAAAATAACACTTCTTGGCCATCTCACTAAGTTCTTTCAGCCTCCTAATCTATGATTTGTAGAATGAAGTCCATTCCGACATTGAAAATGTTCTTTTTCATACCTTCTAACTTCGTGTTCCAGTCACAGAGCTGCCATCTGGGAATTTCTTTTTATTGTACTCCCTGGGTTGGTGTCATTTTTTTCAGATACTATGTAATTTTTCCAGAAGGGTGTGTCAAAATAGTACTTTTGTATCTATAAAGCTTTTTTTCCTCACACTTGATTTTGTTGCTGCTGTGAACAGTAGCTTACTTTCAATTATCTTTTCTAAATGGGGAGTGCAGAACAACACTATTGCTGAGTTGATCTTTTAGTTGGGAACTTTTCTCAACTCTCTTATTAGGTCTAAGAGTTAACTGCTTTGGAGATGAAAGCATCTACAAATAATCAGTTTGATCTTTTTCCTTCCAGTCCTTATATTTTTCTTATCGCATTGGTCAGAACGTCCAGTACTATGTAGTATAGAATTGTAGGTCCATACCGTTTTTTTTCTTCCAAATTTGAAAGACATTGTCTTCTAATATTCAGGGACCCTGTTGAGAAATCTAATATTATGTAAAATTCCATTCTTTTGTAGGGAACCTGTTTTTAACTCTAGAAGCTTTAGGATATTCACCTTTTATTTGGAGTCCTGTAGTTCTATAAGGATACACTTCGGTATAAATCTTTTTATTTATCCTAATGGCATTCTGTGCTGTACACTTACATCTTTTTAGCTCTATGAATTTTCTTCTATTTTCTCCCAGTTAGTTGTCTCTTTTTTTCTCCTGTAATGACTATTTGACTAATACTGGGCTTCCTCAGTTGATCTCCATTCTCCAACTTTTTTCTTGTATTTTCATGGTTTCATCTTTCTGGTTTACATTCTGAGACATTTTCTCAACTTTCTCTTCTAGACCTTTTATTGAAATTTTAATTAAGGAAACAATAGTTTTGATTTTAAGGAATCTTTCTGGCACTCGGCCCTGCTTTTAGAGAGGCATAGCTCACCTATTGTCTCAGATATTCCTAAGAATATGAATGATATCAACTTTTTTTGATTGCAAGTGATAGAACATCAAATCTAAACTGCATAAGGAAAGGAGGAACTTAATGCTCACAAAACTAAAAAGTTCAGTAGTAGGGCTTACTTTGAGTGTAGTTTAGTTTGACATAGGAGCTTAAATGATGTCACAAGGACCTGATTTCCATTTTCATCTTACCTTTGCTTGTTGTAGCTCTATTCTCACTCTCCCTTCATGGTAGCAATAGACAGCAGCAGGCTCAACACACACAAGCTAATGTTCCATAAGAATGAGTGAAGTCCTTTTCCTAGAGTTCCCAGCAGGGGTCTCATTGCAGCATGCTGTCTCTGACTAGACACGTTCCTGAACAAATTCCAGTGGTTGTGGGAATGGAAGTGGGAAGGTGTACACTAGTGCAGCCATAGTCATCTTTCTTCCATTAGGGAAGAGCCTGTCTGACCATAGAGTTTTGGCCTAGGTTGCAGAGTAGATTCAAACACAAAGGGCTGACTAGCAGGATATGGCCCAACAGAGCAAAATGAGGTAACCTCAGGACAGGGAGTCCTAGCCATAACACATAACAAATACTTTCTGCATTAATACAATATAGATAAATATTGAGTGTTTTGAATAAGTAGGTGCAAAATGTAAATGAGCATTGGGCATTTTACTGAGATGGAGGGTAGCAAACTGGGGAGTGGTTAAGTATGTACCATAAAAATTGTCCAGAGATCCCTTATATCTCACTGTTACAGATGTATGTGAGCATGTGTGGAGGAGTGGGCAGAGAAATAAACCTTGTGCATGTGAGTGTGTATGTGTTTGAGACAGTGTCTTTCTCTGTTGCCCAGGCTGGAGTGCAGTGGTGCAAACACAGCTCACTGGAGCCTTGATCTCCTGGACTCAAACCATCCTCCCACCTCAGCCTCCCAAAGTGCTGAGATTACAGGTGTGAGCTTCTGCACCCAACCTAAACCCTTGATGATTAAAAGTATCTCTGTGTTTCTATCTGAAATTTCACCAGTTTTGTTAGAACAGGGAGGTGCTACTGGGTGGATTGAGAAGGTTGAAAACTATTGATCACTCACATTTTATTGAGAATGGTCTTAATCAATTTTCCTATTTCTAGAAGAGATCAGCCTATATTATACTTACATATATGGGAACATGGGAGAGGGAGAGAAGACTTTCTCAACATGACATCAAGGACTTCGAAGAGGAAGATGTCCTAGGGAAGGAGAGATTGGAAGAACTGGAATTAGAGGAAAATGAAGACATATTCTCTACTACTTTGATGCCATTTTCTCCTTTTCTCAGGGACTGGATCTCAGCTCTATTCTTCTTTCTTCTTCCCCCTCTTTATTCTTTTAAGTTAACATAACAAGTAGGACTTTCAGCATAAAGAGCTAACATGAGTAGTTTATCAGTCATTGTCTACCCTCTACCTGCTTCTGTGAACCAGTTGTCAACACAATGTGAATTTTCCTGGTCAGTTTGTATCAAAGTTCAGAGATTAGCCTTTTGAAGCTACTTAATGAGGGCAAAGGATGGGATGAGTAGATATTATTTGCTGAATAAGGTGGAAGCATCACCTCTGATGTTAACAACTTTTTTCCTTTACTTTCCTAAGCTCACTGTGCATGGTACTCTGGTTGGAGTGTTAGTTCCAATGTGGGCAGCAGGCTTTCTTGTAACTCTTTTGATAATTCTTTCTGCTTTAATAGTTTTGGTCCCTGGAAGCATGAATTAATAAATTATTTGGAAACAGATATGGGCCTAACCATCTTCATGGCCAGACCTCACCTAAGGAAGCAGCAGCCAGGAAAAACTCTGGATAAAGTTGGCCAGCTGCTTTGATGCCTGCTGGCTGGGGGATGGCAGGCTTCTGTTCATAAAACGCACATGCTGGATGAGATCTCCAAGGTTATTACCAGCTTTGACATTTTATTATCTGGCAGACAATGTATAGGTTTTGATGTTTATCAAGAATCAGTGCAGACAGTTCTAGTCTATTTCTTGTAAATAAATCTCTTCAAGTGATAGTCACATCTCATTAGTGATGAGACCAGGCACTGTAGGCTTTGCTGGGGGGGCAGGGGAGAAGGGAGAGGACAGGCATGAAATCCCCATTTCCTTTATATTCCTATTTATATCACATGTTTATCATCTCTTTTTGTCTCTTTCCTCTACTAGACTGTAAGCTTCTTGGGAACAGGGGCTGTGTCTTGTTCATCTTCTTCCCCGTGTCCAGCATGGATGGTGCCTATCTAATGTGGTGCTTACCAAATATCTGAATGACTAACTTGGATAATTCCACCAACCTTCAATTCTACCTTTAAATTATAACCTTGATATAATTTGCCTTATTTTATCCCCATGATATTCGGAAAACCTCTTACTCAGAGTATTCTTATGCTATTTTATCTTTTTATAATTTAATTAAACATTTTTTTTTTGTAAAGACAGGATTTGCCCAGGCTGGTCTCAAACTTCTAAGCTCAAGCAATCCTCCTGCCTGGGCCTCCCAAAGTGCTGGGATTACAGGTGTGAGCCACCATGCTGCTATTTTATCTTAATGATTAAAAAATAACTTTATGTTAAAAAGAGAAGCAGTTTATTTTTCTCTAGTTGCAATATCTGTGTTCTTCAACTGGCATCAATAGTATTTTGGGGAAGAAGAACATTTATATGGGGTAGCTAGATAAAATTCAGGATGTCCATTAGAAATTTGACTTTCAGGTAAATAACAAGGATCTTTTTAGGGTAAGTATGTCCCAATTGTTCGTTGTGTTTCTGAAATTTTAATTTAACTGGGTGTTCTAATTTTTCCCCCCTAAATCTACCAATCCCAGGCTCTACTCCTGGAGTATTTAATATTCTATATTGAATCCTTCCAAACTTAGGTTCTAGAATCTAATGGAGAAGTAGAATCTTGGAGGCCAGGATCTAGTTCAGAAGGCATGATCTGTTAGGCCAACACCCTTCTCTTCCCATAGAGCCATCTAAATTACAACCAAAGGTAAAGAAATATCCAACTGAGAGCATGCAGCAGCAACGCCCTGCTTTCCACTGCACCCCCCCCCTTTTTTTTGAGACGGAGTTTCACTCTTATTGCCCAGGCTGGAGTGCAATGGTGTGATCTCGTTACTTTTAGTGATTATTGAATAGAGATATAATGTCTTGTATAGTAATTATTGCTTATGCAATGGCAAAAAGCATTTTGTTGTTTTCTCTATCAAGGTTAACAACATTTAAAAGGGAAAGGATCTTAAACTTTGTTCTTAGAATGAGGATTACTATGTTATATGTAGCATGCTATATACATTAAGTTATGTTTTGTTCTGTCAAATAAATGACTAAGTAATCAATATGACTTTTCACATCCAGTAAAATTTTAGTGGAAAGGACTTTAGATTTGCCTTTGCCTTTGACCACATTACCTAAATAATCCACGAGATGGCAGCAGAGAAATGTTCATTTAAATGTATCATCTATGGAGAGGTTGTTACAAGTGCACTTTAACAAAAAATAGACTAACCTTTGTAATTTGGTCCTTTCTAAACATAGAGTAGCCAGTTAGAATTTTTAAGTTATTTCTCATGTCTTTTATGAGAGACGTAATGAGGGTTTTATTTTATTTTATTTTTTATTGGTCTTAAAGTTGTTTTCCTTGCTCTCTACATTTTGCAGCAAGAACCAGGTCTAAATGCCTGGAAATGTACTTGTCGAGCTATGTTTTTCTTTCACAGTGAGCATTCTCATAAGTAATCTTAGCAAAGCTGGGAACAATACATTTTGGGACATCACTAAGAGTGTTCTTTGTGGTGATTTACAACCTGATGCTACCATCCTTTAGGAACAAACAAGAAAGTGAAAGAGATGGTTTTCAGGTATTGGAGCCTGAGTTTAGGTGGGGGAGTGGGTGGTGAGTGGGGTAAGAAGAGAGGGAGTGTGTGGGGGAAAAAGGATATTTCCATAGAGACTGCAGTTTTCACCTACATTTGTATTATATTTATATTATCAGTTACATTTTCACTTATTTGTTAGAGAGAGTAATTGGAGTTAACAATAGATCGTTGCAGGTACTTTTTATTCAGAAGAAAAGAGATTGTTTTCCTACAAATGACCTCAATTTTCTAATTTTAGTGTCATGTATTTCTTATGAAGTGATAAAAGGCACAATATAAGTCTGTTCTATAGATATAATTAATAACAAATTAATTATCATTACTCTGTATCATTTATTACTATGGATTTCATTATGCCTGAAGCTTGGAAACTTAATTACACACACACGCGCACACACATAAGCACACACACAAGTGCACACACACACACAACACACATACACATGCTTGAATGTGCTTTTTGTTTATATAAATAGGACATACTTGTTGCAGACTTTTAAATCATACAGGAATATATGAAATAGAATATGAAGAGTCCCACAATCCCTTGAGGTAGTTTGTGAATATTCTTGCAGATATTTCTCTAAGGAAAGATGAACACATTTACATATTTTAACAAATGAGATCATACAGCTCTGATACTGCGTTGCAACTTAGGTTTCAGATTTACTCTATCATGGACATCTTTCCATGTTTGATTTTTATAAGCCACAGATGATTTCATTACATGTTCCTGACATAATGTTTTAAACTAACTATTGATGGATATTGTTTTCCATGTTTTTTGTTGCTATAATTACAATGCTGCACGGAGCAATATTCTGTGCTTCTCTGTGAGTATTTAAAATCTAAACTTTTGACCAAATAGCATTTTCAGAAGTGGAACACCACAGTTGAAATTAGTAATAAAATCCTATGATGACACCCACATGGGCAGAGCTGGTACATTACACGTGGGAACACACTGATGAAGCTTTCTTCTTTTTGAGAGCACTGGGATGAAGCCTGTGTGTGAACAGCGGCAGCGCGCGCCCGGCTCTCAGCTTGTACCACGCACTCCGTGGCCACGGGTTCTCCCGTGCTCGGCCCCCCGCTGCGTTCTTCACACCTGGGAGGCCCCGATAGTACCGGCTCCAGGCGCACCTCGCCTCGCCAGCAGGTGTTAGCTTTTATCTACACAGCCAGGCAGGATTGAAATGCGCTCTCCCTCGGGCCCCTCCTTCTCTTCGATTCCTCCGCGGTGCCAGAGATCAAGGAGGGGAAGGTCTGAAGTCTGGGAAGCCAGGGGCAGGGCATTGTCAAGGAGGCACTCAGGACTCTGGAATGCGCTCCGCCCGGGTCCAGCAGGGCCGGGGCTGTTTGCCTTCGGGGCACAGCGGAGGCCCCATCTGTTTGCTCCAGCGTTTTCCTAAGTGGTCGCCTTATGGCGGACCCCTCACCCGCAGGCCCGCCGAGCTGCGGAGATCATCTCATCATCTCTGCCACTTCACACGGAGGGGCGAACGCTGGCAAAGTATTGTTTTATGACAGGATTTCTCAGCCAAGGGATTCATGAAAAGGAAGGAAAACATTTTATACAAATAATGGAAATTCAAATATAAGACAACAGGTGTAACATTTCACATTCAGAACTCCTTTTCAAGTCCCATGAGTATTTTTAATCGAATCTTGTACCCCAATGGTTCTATAAACTGAGTATCTGGCCTTTTTTGGGGGTCTGGAGGGTGTCTCTGGGATTGCAGCAATGGGTGATCTCAACCTTTATCAACTAGGTGATATATAAAAAGATCCTGGGTAACTAGGATCTTGAAAAGATACGGACTCTTCCATTTATAAGGTCCTAGGATTTGTAAACAAGACCATTAGACACAACTTTTCTTACTATATAAGGCCGCCATTTTTTCATTTTTTTTTTTTTTTTTTTTTTTTTTTTTTTTTTGAGACGAAGTCTCACTCTGTTGCCCAAGCTGGAGTGCAGTGGCTTGATCTCCGCTCACTGCAACATCCGTCACCCAGGTTCAAGGGATTCTCCTGCCTCAGCCTTCTGAGTAGCTGGGACTGCAGGCAAGTGCCACCATGCCCAGCTAATTTTTGTATTTTTGGTAGAGACAGGGTTTCACGATGTTGGCCAGGCTGGTCTTGAACTCCTGACCTCATGATCCGCCTGCTTCAGCCTCCCAACGTGCTGGGATTACAGGTGTGAGCCACCAAACCTGGCCCTCATTATTCTTTTACAATAATGTCTGCCTCTTCTTGGTCCATTTTGAACTGTGTCTAGTTTTGTAGACTGGACTCCTAGATGTGGGTCTGGTGTTTGAGAGGCTCCCTTTAGGTTCTGAAGGCAGCAAATGCATTGTTGGTGTCTACAGAGGAAAAAAAAGCGGTATGGTTTTGCTGCTTATGAGTGAAACATTGGAAAGTTAAAGCATTGAATGTGCCCTCTGCACTGCAGAGGCTGTGTTTTATACATTCTGTATCTCTATGAAGTTTGAATAGTAACAATGGCCAAATAGAAAACTTGTAGTAAATTACTATTTTGAGTTCATTCATTCAACAAGTTTGCATTGAGAAATTGCTGTATGCCAGGTATTGTTCTTGTCACTGTTTTATGAGCAAAAGAGATAAAATTTCTTGCCCTCAGGGCACTCAAATTTTAGTACGTAGGGACAGTAAGCGAATTAACCATTCTTAGCATATGAGGTGGTGATCAGTGCTAAGGAGAAAAACAAAGCATGGAAAGGGGATGAATTGCACTGTTAGGTGGGACGTCAGGGTAGGCCTTACTCATGGATGAGTAGGATGGCATTTGAACAACGACCTGAAGGAGTGGATGGAAGGGAAAGCAGTGCCCTAAGCAGGACGGATGGCAAATGCCTGGCAAGTATGAGGTCAGGCCTTTGTGGCAGGAGTGGATTGCAGAAGGAGAGAGTATGATGCCAGCTCAGAGAGGGAAGAGGGCTAGACTATATGGGCATGTGTAGGCTGGACAGGACTTTGCCTTTACTATGAGTAACTTGGGGGAACCATTTTGGATTTTAAGTAGAGGAGTAAAGTGATTTGATTTGATTTTTAAAAGGTTATTGAAGCTGCTGTGTTGAGGACAGACAGAGGGGCGGGCAGGGAGACCTAAAGAATTGATTGCTGCAGCCCTAGAAAGAGGTGACGGTGGCCTGTCCCAGGGGGTAGCAGTGGAAATAGAGATTGTTCCTGTATTTTGAAGGTGATGCTGACCTTCCAAATCAATTTTTCCTGATAGTACAGCATCTACCTAGCAAGACTCCAAGGAAGGAGAGAATTGCTAAAACAATTTAAGTGAATGGAGAAGCAGAAGATAAAAACTTAAAAGAGCAGAGTAGGGTAGGATCATTAAAGAGATAATCCTGTCAAGGGAGAGAGAGTTTTGGGAGGAGGTTAAGAATTCAGTAATTCGTAGCATCTTGATGAAGCACACGGTAAAGACTTTTGATGTGATCAAAAGGCCTGTGCGATTCCGTTATGGTTTAAAGAGTGAAATAGCCCCCAATTTATAGCAGAACATGGAGAAAATACCTTCTCAGCAGTAATAAGGCTAGTCTAAAGGCAAAGAGTGTTGGGAAAATATAAGAAACTCAACAAAGCTGTAGTGAGCGAGGGATAGAAGGGAAGGGGTAGTTATGAAAAATTTGTTACAGAAAACATTGGCAGAACTTGGCAACTAATTTAGCATTCTGAGTATGGGCTAGGAGATGAATTCAATACTATTCCAAGGTTTCTACTTTGTAGCTTTGAAGAGATGCTGGCAGTCTTTCCAATACTTGGAAACTAGAACCAGGGAAGGGCCACGCATGAAGAGTAGGTAATGTGTCTCTTGAGAAATGCTTAATATAACAGTTCTTATAGAAAAAGCACTAGGCAGAGTACATAAACCCATGGGATGAAAATTCAGGATAAAGGAGATTGGGGCTTTAGTGGGGTCAGGCGAAGTAATAGCCAAAGAGCAAATGATTTTCTCTTATCCTAATTAGAAAAAGGAAATTGTCATTCCAGTGCTCTTAGATGATAAAAAACTTCCGAGAGAAGACAGAAAGGCTGAGGGAAGCTGCGATCCAGGCCAAAGTTTTACTGGGCACCAGCTCAAACAGGATGCTGAGAGGCCAATGGTGCCCTGTGGTGTCACAAGTTACAGAGAAGTTTGATGTGGGGTCTCTGAACCATGGGCCATAGCAACCCGATTGGCAAGGAAACTAGACTTTTGTCTTGTCCTCCAAGGATACCAGCAGGATTGGCGATTATTTTATTTTTTTCAGTATTGCTGGGAACAAGTTTTGGGCAGAACAGACAAAGGGAAATATGCAAGTGTGAATTAACATTGGAGAAGAGACATCCATGAAGTTCATATCTGTTTTTGTATTTTTATAAATAGCCAAGTGATGAATAAAACCAACTAAGTGTTTGCTATAACAGGTCATACAATTGACATTACTGCTACATTTTCACATTTCTTTGCCTTCAGTAACTGGTTGCCTAAAATCCATAATTCCTTATTTGACAAAACTTACATGGGTCCGGCTCTGTGTCATTTGTTGAATTAGATTCTAAGAATCAAAATTGAGCAAGATATGAACCTTGTCCAAAAGATCCTCACAGTTTAACTTGGGAGAGAGAGACATTCAAACAAGTAATTGCAGCACAGTGTGATAAGGTCAACAAAGTAAAAAAAAAAAAAAAAATGGCTTGGGTTTTGTAGTCACACAGACAAGCTGCGTCACCACCGCCTTCCTTGTGTAAACTTGAGAAATTTACCTCTGATTTTCAGTCTCCTTATTAGAAAATGGATATAACTTTTGCCTTGCATTTCGGGGGAACAACAAAACAGCATGGACATAAGAGGCTTGAGAAAATCAGATATGAGGTTTTCTGAAAGTAAATTTTTACAGTAGGGAATCAGGGAAAGTAGACAGAGGAAAGAGGCCTTTGATCTTTTAAATTTGGTAATGTCTTCATGAAAAACCCTGCTATCTACTAAGTACATTACTATATATCATTCCAGGCCCTGGCTTTGTAAGACAAGTAGGAATCTCACATTTCAAGCACCTTGACTCTTTCCTGTAGTCTTTATCTCAGCCGGACTGCTACTGTTTCCCTACGCGCCTTGCTCTTTCCAGCTTTGGATCTTTTATTTGGCTGTTCTCACCATACCACTTCCTTGCAAATATACCATTCATCATTGGAAGCCCATTTCAAATGCCACCCAATCCAGGAGAATTTTCTTCACTCCCAGTCGTCTGAGCCCTCTTACCCCTTTGACTTTCCTTAGCAATGTTCTGCTTAGTGTACTTTCCCTACCGTCATTTGCATGCCCGTAGCCCTGGATGAAAAGTTCCTTGGGATCAAGAATGATGTCTTACCTATCTTTGCATGCTCTCAGACCTCAGCTTCTTGTCTTACACATCTCACACATAGTCAATGACATCTAAATATTTGTGAAATTGAGTTTGGTTAGTGAAACCATTTCTTTTCTTATAGCCACAGAACAAGAGCTAATCCAAAGTTGTAAGGGTTTCTGGATCATTGAATGAAAGCTGCTCTTTCGGCAGATCATAATTGTGAAAAGCTGTTAAGTGTATACTTTTGATGAACAGGTTTTGCTGTGTTGCTGAGTTCATGTTGCCATGACAACCTTAACTTTTGGCACTTTCTGAATTTAGTGTCCTACTTAATTTCCTGTATTTGGCTCTGAGAGCCGTATTGTTCTGTCCTTTGTGCTTGCCTATATGGACCTTTAAACTGAGAGTCATTTGTGAATGTATCTTATTTTGCTTTTTTATGTAATAAATTCTTTAAGATTGGAACTTGGTTTTATCCTTATGATCCTGACAACGCCCAAGTGTGCCTTGTACATTTTAGATAGTCAATCTGTCAATACATATTTTAGATGAATTGAGAAATCATTGGTGTAGTAGGCTGTTATAGTGGCCACCCAAAGATGTTCATGTCCTGATGCTTGAGACCCAGGAATATGTCATCTTATATAGTAAAGGGTACTTTGCAGATATGGTCAAGAATGTTAAGATGAGATTATCCTGGATTATCCAGATGAGCCAGTGTCATTGCAAGGGTCTTTATAAGAGTGAGGCAGGAGGACCTAGGAGGAGATATGACGATGGAAGCAAGAGGTTGAAGTGATGTGAGAAGGGGAACATGAGTCAGGGAATGGAGGTGCTTCTAGAAGTCCTGCGAGGAAAAGGAAATACATTGTACTCTGATGCCTCCAGAGGGAGCATAGCCCTGCTGACACCTTGATTTTAGACTTGTGACCCCCAGAGCTGTAAGAGGATACATTTGGTTGTTTTAAGCCATGTAGTTTTTGGTAATCTGCTATCACAGCAGTAGAACATGAATACAATTGGGTCACTCATTTTAGTAAGTTTCAAAGACCCCTGAGAGGAGTTGTTAAGCACCAGTCCAGTTAGAGGTATTATTTTGGTCATGTTCTAGATAATACTACTTCTAATAGTACAAAAGGATGAAGTGAGAAAGAAGCACAGAGATTATCTTACTAATTCGAATGTAGTCACTGTCAGAATTTCAATAATATATAAAATAGAGTTATCTATAACTAACCCACAAAGTTTGAAAATGCCATTTATTCAAAAAACTTACATTGAGTGTCAAATGAGTGTCTTGCCTTGTGCTAGAATACTGGAACTGTTCAGCTTCCAAGTCAGATCTCATAGGAGTCTTGATGGAGATTTTCTGTGGTTAGAGAGGCCTTGTGCCTTCTGGCCACCTATGGCCTAGTAAGTGCCTATGGCTTCAGGGAGGAAGGAATAGGATTTGGCTTATTGTGGAGTAGAAATTATTATGTCAAACCACGTGTCAAAATCCGGAATGGATGGTGTCTTCAGAATCCATGTGAACTTTCCACAGCAGTTTTTCTCAATGTTGACTGGACATCAAAGTCTTTGATGTGTGTATCAGGAGGTACCAGTCCATGAGTGGGGAACTACAATGATCTTTTTTTTTTTTTTTTT
>NW_016804965.1:778078-873272 GCF_001698545.2 Rhinopithecus bieti
TTTTTTTGAGACGGAGTCTCGCTCTGTCACCTGGGCTGGAGTGCAGTGGCACGATCTCAGCTCACTGAAAGCTCCGCCTCCTGGGTTCCCGCCATTTTCCTGCCTCAGCCTCCCGAGTAGCTGGGACTACAGGCGCCTGCCACCTCGCCCGGCTAGTTTTTTTTTTTTTTTTTTTTTTTTTTTTTTTTTTTTGTATTTTTAGTAGAGACGGGGTTTCACCATGTTAGCCAGGATGGTCTCGATCTCCTGACCTCGTGATCCGCCTGTCTCGGCCTCCCAAAGTGCTGGGATTACAGGCTTGAGCCACCGCGCCCGGCCGGAACTACAATGATCTTAAACTCACTTGTGATTCATCAGTTCACACACAAATAAACAAAGGTCACAGTATTTTTCTAACCAAGACAGTGAAAAATGGGACACTGCCTCAAATGAGCAGTACCTAATTAAAGACCCTTAATATTACTAATAAATAAATAAATAAATATATATATATATAAGTAAATAAAAGTAAGTTTTGGCCGGGCGCGTTGGCTCACGCCTGTAATTCCAGCACTTTGAGAGGCTGAGGTGGGCAGCTCACCTGAGGTCAGGAGTTCGAGACCAGTCTGGCCAACATGGTGAAACCCTGTCTCTACTAAAAGTACAAAAAAATTAGCCGGGCATAGTGGTGTGTGCCTGTAATCGCAACTACGCAGAGGCTGAGGCAAGAGAATTACTTGAACCTGGGAGACGGAGGTTGTAGTGAGCTGACATCGCACTACTGCACTCCAGTCTGGGCGACAGAGCAGGCCATCTTAAAGAGAAAAAAAAAAAAGTGTAAGTTTTAAGAATCACAGAATCACACAACTTCTGTCAGGTGGTAATTCCTATATTGGTCCCGGGTGGGAGGTCTGCTGCTCATGCAGTGCTCACTGCTGACCACACACCCTACATGCTTTCTCTATTTCCATTGACAGCCACTCCTCATATTACCACTACCATTTTAAAGATTAAAAAAAAAAAAAAAAAGAGGCAGAGAGGTTAAATGGCTTCTCTGAAATAAAATACCTATCAATTCCACATCTGTTGTTCCATGGAATACTGTGTGTTTTATGTGCAGTGTATCATTTAATCCCTCTGCAAAACGTAAAGGGGAGGAATCAATGTGAATAAACTTGTCTTAAGTCTTGACTCATACATGACAAATCTGAGACAGTCTCCACAGATGCATCCTCCCCACCACTAGGGCACCCCACTTTTGTCTTCTTTGGGTTGGCAGTGAAAGGAAAAGTGTTTTGTGTTTCAACAAATGTTGCCAAAACAACTGGACATTCACATACCAAAAAATGAACCTAGACACAGACCTTGACCTCTTCACGAAAATTAACTCAAAATGTATCATAGACCTAAATGCACAATACAAAACTATAAAACTACTGGAAGATAACAGGAGAAAAATCTTGATGACCTTGGGTTTGATGAAAACTTTTTAGATACAACACCAAAGGCATGATCCATGAAAGAAAGAATTGATGAGCTGGACTTCATTAAAATGAATAAATTTGGCTGGGTGCAGTGGCTCTTATCTGTAATCCCAATACTTTGGGAGACTGAGGAAGGATAATCACTTTAGCCCAGGAGTTTCAGACCAGCCTGGGAAACATCACGGACCCTGTCTCTACAAATAATAATTAAAAAACAGCCAGGTGTGGCGGCATCTGCCTGTAGTACCAGCTACTTGGGAAGCTGAGGTGGGAGGATTGCTTGAGCCTCAGAGGTCTAGGCTGCATTGAGCCATGATTGCATCACTGCACTCCAGCCTGGGTGACAGAGCGAAGCCCTATTCCCAAAAAGAAAAGAAAAAAAAAAAGAATATCTGCTCTGCAAAAGACAGTAGACAGTGTCAAAAGAATGAAAAGATAAGCCACAAACTGGAAGAAAACATTTGCCAAAGACCTGTGTGACGAAGGATTGCCATCCAAAATATACAAAGAGCTCTTAAAAACTTAACAACCCAATTAAACAACCTGATTAAACAGCCCAATTAAAAAATGGGCAACAGATCTGAACACACATCTCACCAAAGAAGACATACAGATGGCAAATAAACATATGAACTGATGCTCCACATTACATCTCCTTAGGGAAATGCAAACTAAAATAACAATGAGATATCACTTCATGCCTATTAAAATGGCCAAAATCCAGAACACTGACAATACCAAATGCTGGTGAGGATGTGAAGCAACAGGAACTCTCGTTCGTTGCTGGTGGGTATGCAACATGGTACCCCAACGTTGGAAAGCAAGTTGACAGTTTCTTACAAAACGAAATACACTCTAACCATATGATTCAGCAATTGCACTCCTTGGTATTTCCTAAAGGAGCTGAAAATTTAGGTCCACACAAAATCCTCCACATAGATGTTTATTAAACCTTTATTCATAATTGTCATAACTTGGCAACAACCAAGATATACACCCAGTCAATGGAATATTATTCAATGCTAAAAAGAAATGAATTATGAAGCCATGAAAAGACATAGAGGGAACTGACATGCATATTACCAAGTAAAAGAAGCTGTATGATTCCAATTAGATGAAATTCTTGAAAAGGTGAAACTATGGAGACAGTACAAAAAAGTTGTGGGTGTTAGGGTCCTGGGGGAGCAGCAGGTGGAGCACGGAGGATATTTAGGGCAGTGAAGCTGTTCTTTATGATACCACAGCAGTGGATATATGTCATTATACATTTGTCCAAACTCACAGAATGCACAACACCTGGTCTAAACTATAGACCTTGGTTGATAATGATGTGGCAGTGTAGGTTCATCAGTTCTAACAAATGTACCATTCTGGTGGAGGATGTTGATAGTGGGGGAGGCTGTGCATGGGTGGGGGGCAGGGATATACAGAAAATCTCTGCACTTTCCACCCAATGTTGCTGTGAGTATATCACTGCTTTTAAAAATGATGCCTATTAAAAAAACGTTTTGTGAATGATAGCTTCACATTATTCTTTAAAATAGGGCTTGAATATTCACATGTAGAAAGCTGTACATAATCAGGTACAACTCTTTAGTAAACAACAAAGCTGCCTCTGTCTGTCTATTTGTCTGTCATTTAATCTATCAATCTCTAGTCGGTGAAAATGGTTCAAGACCACTCAATAGAAATAAAAACAAAGCCAGCAAACAATTGATATAGGGGCTAATGTGAAAACCAAGACACATAAAAATTAGTTTATTCCCATCACCTCTGATTTCTTAACCCACACGCATGGGATCATTTGCTGAGCTAGGAATCTGGCAGGAAGTCTCAAGGTTCTTCTTACATATTTGTCCCATCATTAGTAAATATCTATCAAAAAACACACACATATATATGTACACACACCGCCATATATACACATATATATACACACACATATATACACACACATATATATATGTGTAGCCAACAAATTTATACTCACTTGGCTGAGTTACAAATACAATTATAAATCAGTTATTCATTCCCGGTGTTGCCACCAATACTGCATAAGGGCTGAGCTTTGGAAATTATGAAGACGATATCCCTTTCCATGTGATTTTTATACATCTTCTGTGTTGATAACCTTTCCTCTCCAACTCAGTAATATGATTAGTATCAAAATGTGCAGGTCTGAACTATGTTACTGTTTGCCACTGGTTCTTATTATGCATGGAAACCCTGGATGATTTCAGTAGGTTTCCTACATGTGGCTCTACCTCCTTGCATTCATTCTTCACTGTTCCTGCCAAAATAGTTTCCTCTGTTTACTGTTTTGATTTGAGAAATGTATTCATTATCTATTGCTGTGGAACAATTTACCACAAATTTAGAGGCTTAAAACAGCACCCACTTATTAGCCCACAGTTCTGTAAGTCAAAGTCTAGCATGGCAAGGTGGAGTTCTCTGTTCAGGATGAACTCAAGGCCAAAATCAGGGTGTCACTTGGGCTGAGTTCTCGTCTGAAGGCTCTAAAGAAAAATCAACTTTTTAGTTTATGCTTGTTGTTAGCAGAATTCCCTTGGTTGCAGTTGCAGGGCTAGGATTTCCATCTTCTTGCTGCTTGTCAGCTGGGACTCTCTCAGCAACCAGATCCTGCTCACATTCCCTGCCACGCAGCCCCACCATTTGCAGACCTGCAATGGTGAAGCAAATCCCTCTGATGCTCCTAGTCTCTAATCTTTTCTTCTGCCACTAACTAGAGAAAACTCCCAGCTTTGAAGGCTTTCAAGTCATTGGGTCATGTACATCTTGATAATCCTTCTTTCTTACAGTCACCTGTACCATATTGCATAATGGAATCATGGGGAAAACATTCATCACATTAACAGTACTGGGGATCCTGCAGCATGTGTACAGAGGTGGGGGGAGGAGGCAGGAAATCTTGGTGACCATTTTAGCATCTTGCCTGCTGCCCCACACACAACCCTATGGTTCATCGAATCTGTGAGCTTTAAAAGCCTCTCCAGAGTGCTGTGGACAACCTACATTCCTCTGGCCTCTGGTCTGCTTCTGCTATGTCATCATTCTTCTATTCTCAAGCCTCTCTCAAGGAAACATCTCATGGTGCAGTTCCCCAAATGTTCACTGAGCTCTATCACACCAGTCCTTAGAAGCTCGAGCTGCTCCAATTCAGATCTGTGGGGATCTTTGGCTTGTACACAAATCCGTGTTGTCAGACACAGGGGAGAGTCCTGCCAATTTTCTCCAAGGATGGCCTATGAATATTGAGATATGTTACAATGATTAAAAACAAAACAAAACAACAACCACAGAACTGAAGACAACACAGTTCTCAAACCTCAGAGCTTATAGTCACTTAACTGAATTACTTAAAATCTTAAGAGCTGACAGTCCTCAAATTTCTACCGAGAGACCAGAAATTAAGTTCGTGCAGTCTGCCATCTGGGCCCTGAATGAAAGAGAAAATTGCATCTAATCCTGATTCCAGTTTTGCTCAGAGATTTAAAAAAAAAAGAAGAAAATAAAAAATTTAAAAAGGTCTTTTGCAGACAGAACCTGAGAAATGGTATGGTGTTTAGTTCTAAATTATCACACTTGCTCATTTGTCACAGAGCCTGGGTGGCCTGGTGATGAGTACTATATAAAATTATAAGCCAAAAAATGCTTTATTTAGTCTTTGACAATGTGCTTCTTGATTAGAGTTTTAATATTTTTTTTCTGGATCTGTTAGATCTTTATCAGTTAGAACTTTATGTTGTTATAAATGACTGAAAACCGGCCAGGCATGGTGGCTCATGTTTGTCCTCCCAGCACTTTGGGAGGCTGAGGTGGGAGGATCACCTGAGGTCAGGAGTTTGAGACCAGCCTGACCAACATGGTAAGACCCCGTCTCTACCAAAAATACAAAAATTAGGCAGGCTTAGTGGTGGGTGCCTGCAGTCCCAGCTACTCATGAGACTGAGGCAGGAGAATCACTTGAACCTGGGAAGTGGAGGTTGCAGTGAATTGAGACTGCACCACTGCACTCTAGCCTGGGTGACAGAGCCAGACTCCTTCTCAAAGAAAACCTCCCAAAAACCAAAAAAACAAAAAACCCAAAGAACTGAAAACATATCTTAAATTACCTTATTATTATAAGGGGCCAATTAGTTTATGTTGCTGTAAAACAAAGCTAAGTTGGGCTTCAGAATGTGGTGTCAAGGCTCAATAATGTTATCAATGGGGGCCATTGATTTTCTTCTCTCTACTTTGCCCTTTAAGGTGTCAGCATTATCCCAAGTCTGATTCTCTCTAGTGCTTGCAAGATAATGTCCAGTAACTCTTAGTGCTGTGTGTTTTTATAATTTATTTAATGAGGAAAAGAATACATCTGAACCAATATTCTGAATTTCATGTTTACTGGCTCTTGTAAAGGCCCATGGTCATCCCTGAACAATGACTTATGCAGGGAAATAGAATATGTTGGTTGTTGACGTCAACATAGGATACCTGGAGAGGAATAAGGTACCTGAAAAAAAAAACTGTAGTCTTGGCCGGGCGCGGTGGCTCAAACGCCTGTAATCTCAGCACCTTGGGAGGTCAAGGTGGGCAGATCACAAGGTCAGGAATTCAAGACCAGCCTGACCAACATGGTGACACCCCATCTCTATTAAAAATACAAAAATTAGCTGGCTGTGGCAGTGCATGCCTGTAATCCCAGTTACTCGGGAGGCTGAGGCAGGAGAATCTCTTGAACCCAGGAGGCGGAGGTGGCAGTGAGCTGAGATTGCGCCATTGCACTCCAAAAAAAAAAAAAAAGATATATATGTATAGTCTTATGTACAAGACACTAAATACTATACAATAAATTTTCTGTATTTAAAAAAATCTGTAAAAGCATCTTTTTATGCTTTTAAGGATTTTGCCATATTGTCACCTCAGCAGTAGTCAGATGAGTCATTCTAGGTATTTGTATACTTTGTAAGGTTTTTATTGGGTTTATATCTGGTTTAAAATCTAAGGAGCTTCATGTGCTACCTGTACTTTTGACTACTTTTTCTAAGTGGTGAGTGATACCAAAATGTTGCAGAAATAATTTCACATTACCTTAGTAAGAGACATGAAGATGCTGCCCACAGAATATCCCAGGAGAGTCCACTTAAAAGGGAGACATTCCTCTGGTCGGAAGCAAAGACAGAGCAGTGGAGTAGAAGGGCTCAACACTGTTGAGAAGCAGTGGGAGGAGAGAGGAGCACAGCTGTTTGCTCTCTAAATTAAGGGTTGGATATTTTCAAACTAATACAAACTGAGTATTCTCCAAATGTCTCAGCAAGCTGATTCTAATACCAGAGAGTAACTTTCAATAAGCAGAAGAAATTGTAATGGATTTCAAATATGCTTGTTCCCCAAATGGCAAAATTATGCCTTCCTTTACCTAGAAAAGGGAGTTCCACTTCTGCTCTTGGGATTCTCATAACTAGGAGATATTAATGTAAATGCTATAATTGCTTAGAATGTATAATTTAGTAAAGAAATAAGGCCAACACCTGAGACAGAGCTGGAACAGGATCTATATGAAAAGGTCCTTTCATGACAGCAGGTGTCTCTCTTTCTTTCTGATTCACACACATCCAGAAACCTGTAAACTACTATTTGGTGACACCTGACAGTGAGCAAGACCTTTCCTTCCTTTAAAACGTATCTATCAATTTAAATGTTAAAAAAAATACCCAAACTTATCTCATGTATGTGCTTTACAAAGCTGCAATAGGGAATTTTCTCACCAAATACCTGGGCTTTGGTGTAGTTACATTTTTTTCTCTAAATGATATTAAGTGCTTTATTTCTCTTTAATGCCTGTGCTGCCCCCATCCCTCTGCATGGCACGTGTGTAGCTCAGTGGACTCTGCAGCCAAATAATGGCCAAGTAATGGCTGTGACTTCTCACCCAGGGCTGACAAACCACAGTGTCAAGGGTATGTATTCAATGAAAGAAGATGATTTCTCAACATCTTGCCCTCAAATTCTAGAACTTCCTCCTCAATACTTCTTGGAGGTCTTATAAAAAATGTATCTCATCTATTCCCTCCAGTGGGATATTTTACCTTGGTTATTATCACAACTATTTTGCTACGTGCAATGAAATTAGCAGAGATTCCATTTGCTGAAATCATATGTAGAAAGCAGTGCTCTCTGCCTTATTACCAAATGAGTACAGTGTGCCCTTCAATAATTCTTTAAACTCTCAAATGCCTTGGAAGTAATATGCTGGAGTATTACTGAACTGTGACTGAAGCACCATTTGTGCTAAATATGACAGTGCACAAATGATATTCCTCTATAAAAGTTCAAACTACATTAATCTTTTAGGGAGGCTCATTGACTGGGAAGATGGCTTAGATATAAAATAAAGACACCGAGGGCTCATTGAGGAGAGCATTTCTGGTCAGGATTTCTAGGAACAAGGTAAGGTGAGGTCCATAGTTTAACCCTTTATGATTAGGATGTGAGCACATGAATGCAGTTCCCAGGGGAGAGATGGAAATGATAATGAACTCTTCTCAATATAAGGGAAGACAGGCTTTGAGGTCAGAGAAATAGAAATTAAATGGTATTAAACAGCTGAGACAAATAGACAATATTATTGGTGCTGGGAATCTGAACAAAAATGTAATGAGTATTCCCAAGTTTATGTTGATAATTCCAGCCCTTAACCATATTGCCATTTAGAAGAATGGCAGATTCTTCCTATGTAGTCTCTCCAATGTCATTTTTTTTCAGTCATTTTCACTTATCTTAGGGCTGCATAAACAAGAAACAATTGCACGAATGTCTTCTTTTCTTGGATTTCTAGATGTGGCCAATCAGTCAGTAGGGTTGTAGTGCATATCAAGAAGGAGGAATGGGGTAGAATATTTAATTAGCATTAACAAAGGTAGCTTCAATGCAAATATATTATACTATTCAGGTTTTTAGTATTAGTTTTACTAAAATATGTAAAACATATAAAAAACAACATTGCTGTTTTTAAAAATTATAGAAACAGGCCGAGTGCGGTGGCTCACGCCTGTAATCCCAGCAGGTTGGGAGGCTGAGGTGGGTGGATAATCTGAGGTCAGGGGTTTGAGACCAGCCCGGCCAACATGGAGAAACTCCACCCCTACCAAAAATACAAAGATTAGCCGGGCGTGATGGCGGGTGCCTATAATCACAGCTACTTGGGAGGCTGAGGCAGGAGGATTGCTTGAACCCGGGAGGTGGAGGTTGCAGTGAGCGGAGGTCAAGCCATTTCACTCCAGTCTGGGTGAAAGAGTAAAACTCCATCTCAAAAAGAAATTATAGAAATAATATATATTCAATGCATAAGACATGTAACAGTGTAGAAAAATGCAAATGGAAAGTCACCTGTTATCACAGAGTCCAGAGAAAATCATGTCTAACATATTATTGTGTATCTCGTAGTCCCTCTTCTCTAAAGACAGACATGGTATAAAATGATAGATTGCTTTTACACTAAACAATGTCATATATTTCCCCTTGTCAATAAATAAGTAGGGCAGGGCTTCCCCCTAATGAAAGAGCTTATTATTAACATTTTATTATAAAATTATTTTACTTTTAAATAAATATAATATACACTTTTACAAAGAAAAAGTAAGCAATAAAATTGTCTAAAAAATTAAAATTTACAGGCATTCCTATCACCCAGATAAGATAAGCCAGAAAAGATATTAGAAAGATATGGATGAGGCAAAACCAACATGATTTAATGATAGAATGGATGGTGGAGGAAGGAGGACTCTATGATAATACCTACATTTCTGACTTGAGTCCTGGTGTGGGAAACAGAAAAGAAACTGACTTTGTTACTGCAGCTCTACCTCTCACTTGGCCACAATAGCCAACAGGGGCTTCCTTGCTGTTCCTGGAAAAAGCCAGGCACGTTCCTGGCTTTGGGCATTTGCTCTGGCTATTTCCCCGGCCTGGAATGCTCTTCCCACAGCTATCTGCTTGGTCAACTCCTCCTCCTCCAAGTCTGCTCAGATCTCTCCTTCTCCATGAGGACTCCCTGGTCCAATGATCTAACCTCTCACACTACCGTACTGATCCTCCTTATCTTCCTTTACTTGGTCTTTTTGTTTTTTTTTTCATAGCACTTATCACTTTCTAAGCTACTATTTAATTTATTTACTTACTAGGTTTCTTGTTTGCCCATCTCCTCTCAGTAGAATGTAAACTCGAGGACAGAAAGTTTTGTCTGCTTGGTTCTGAAGTACCTAGAATAATGTCTGTCACATAAGTAGCTGCTCAATTAATGTATGTTGGATGGATTAATTAAATAGTACTAGAGAGTTTGAAGACTGCTGAAGGATGAGATACCAAGAGTGGCAATGGGTAAGAAGAGAGGAAAGATTTGAGAGCTGTAAGACTTAGAGAAGAAATGAACCAGAGACGCGTTTAAGATGCTGTATGAAAATGATTTCCTTCCTTTTTACATTGAATGATTCTGTCCATTTTTTCCAAATAACTAATAGACATAGCCCACTAACTTAGAGAGATTCATGGAACTAGGTTAAAAGAGTCTATTATTTTAAGGTTAAATATATATTGAATACTTGGCGCCAGAACCAGTTGACCTATTGATTAGAGACAAGCCAGAAAGTCCATTTATGTGTTAAGTTCTGATTTTCTATGTCAGAAGAATCTTTACAACATTGATTAGCTGCTTCTGGCAACTATGAGTATATTTCAGCACTGGATGTTTCTAAGTAAGGATTAAAGTAGAAAAGGTAACTTTTAGATAACAGTTAAAGCAATGATAACAGATACCAATATTGTAAATAAAGATTTTCTTTTTTTCTTTTTTTTTTTTTTGAGACCAAGTCTTGCTCTGTTGCCCAGGCTGGAGTGCAGTGGCCGGATCTCAGCTCACTGCAAGCTCCGCCTCCCGGGTTTATGCCATTCTCCTGCCTCAGCCTCCCGAGTAGCTGGGACTACAGGCACCCGCCACCTCGCCCGGCTAGTTTTTTGTATTTTTTAGTAGAAACGGGGTTTCACCATGTTAACCAGGATGGTCTCGATCTCCTGACCTCGTGATCCGCCCTTCTCGGCCTCCCAAAGTGCTGGGATTACAGGCTTGAGCCACCGCACCCGGCCTAAATAAAGATTTTCTATTACATGAGCTTATGGGGAAGAATGTTGACTTTGTCGTTAAGACTCACATATTACCGGGAAGTCACTTAATTTTTCCCCCAAAACATTTCTGTTTGCCTTTGAGTCTTGCCTGTGGCACTAAGATGGTAAAGAACATCCCTGCCTAGACACTTCACTGTCATCAATATGTGGTGTGACAGTGCTAATAAGCTACTTGATGATGCATAAATATTTTGTAATTTTTTTCTGACTTACATATGAAAGATCTACTCAGCTTCAATCCGCAAGTTTCACTTTCACCCTGCCCACTGAAACCCCAAATACTTGCTCTTGGATACTCAAAAAGCCAACAGATCAAACCTTAAATGCTGATATTCACTGTAGAGGGATGAGTCCTCCACAGGTGGAAACTCGTTTGGCATGGCTCAAATACCTGACACTTGATACACCTTTTCTTTTTATTAAAATAAACTTGGAAATAGACTTTTATTATTTAGGACTTTAATTTCCATTCAAAAGAAGTAAAATATAAATTCAATAAATCGGTTAAAATATTCCTAAAATGACTCCACATTTATATGTGATCCCTCTGAATTACATGTCAAAATCCTATCTTTTTACAGGGTATCGGTCTCTGGACCATCAAGATCATCAATAATGCAGCATTTCTTTTTATTTTTCTTTCTTTTTTTAAAATTTGAGACATGTTTCGCTCTGTCACTCAGGTTGGAGTGCAGTGGTGTGATCACAACTCACTGAAGGCTCTATCTCCTGGGCTCCTACCTCAGCCTCCCCTGAGCAGCTGGGACTACAGGCATGGTCCATCATGCTGTGCTAATTTTTATTTCTTATTTTTATTAAAAACGCGGTCTCCCTATGTTGCCCAGGCTGGCCTTGAACTCCTGAGCTAAGGTGATCTTATCATCTCAACCTTCCAAAGTGTTGGGATTGCAGGCATGAGCCACTGTGCCCAGCAGCATTTTTTTCTTTTTTAAACAAAATTTTAAATGTACAACACAATATTGTTAACTACAAGCACAATTTTTGTGCAGCAGATCTCTAGAACTTATTCATCTTGTAAAACTGAAACTTTACAACCATTGAACAACATCTCCCCATTTTCCCCTCCTTGCAGACCCTGGCATCCACCATTCTGCTCTGTGCTTCTGTGAACTTGACTACTTTAGATACGTCATATAAATGGAATAATTCAGCATTTGTCTTTCTGTGACCTGTTTATTTTACTTAGCATAGCATCCTTAAGGTTCATCCATGTTGTTGCATTTCACAGATTTTCCTTTAGTTAATGACTGAATAATATCCCAGTCAATGTATATAACGAAATTAAAAATAGAATTACAATATGATTCAGCAATCCCACTTCTGGGTATTTCTACAAAATAATTAAAATCAGGATCTTGAAGAGACACTTGTACACCCATATTCATTGCCACATTATTCACAATAGTCAAGATATATAGGAAACAACTGAAATGTCCATTGATGGATGAATTGACACACACTTTCTTACTTACATTGTCAGTCAATAATACCTTCTTCAACAATAATGTTTTCCTTAGGAGGCTTGTTTTTCCCTTAAACTTCCATTCTTCCTACTTCCCCCTAATTTTCCACATCACAGCAAAAGGTATCACATACCCCTGATTACTTCAGCCAGAAACATAGCAATATTCAAGATTCCACCATTATTCTCATTGACTATACCCAGTCCAATTAGAAACTCTATCTGTAAATATCTTTTAAGTTTTACTTCTTTACATTTTCAGTATGACCCCCTGTATCCCTCCAACTGCCTTCAAAAAAATCTTACCTCTTTAGCCTTTGATCCCTACCCAGCAGAAAAGTAATCTTACAACATAAATTGGATTGGATCAATCTCTGTTTAACCCCTTCAGTGAATTTTTTTATGTGCACCCCCTTTAGAATATATTTCTGCATAAGACAAAGACCTTTCTTGTGTACATTATATTTTGGGGGCTTTGGACAGTGCCTAGTACATAGTTTGTGCTCAGTCAATACTTTCAGAATTAAGAAAGTTTGAGGACTTCCTTGTTTTTTTAAATATGTGAGGTCTTCGCCTTTTTTAGAATCATAACAGTAGGAGTTGAACTGGACCTTATAGGTTGTCTGGTTCAACCTCCTTTCGTATTAAATTCTACAAGTATGCTCCTGGGTCAACATTTTGGAGTTATTTTGGTGCTAGTCCCTGCTTCAGGCTTCTTTTTATTATTATTATTATGCTTTAAGTTCTAGGGTACATGTGCACAACTTGCAGGTTTGTTGCATATGTATATTAGGCTTCTATCTGGTCAGTTTCCAGTGTCTGCTGATTCACTATGGACAGTATCACTTAGATGGGGTTCTCTCCCATTGTTTGCAAAACTGTAGACCTTTCCAGTTTTCATCACTGTGTGTTCAAATTATCAAGATAATCCTGTAGCTCAATTTCCTTTCACTTCATTTTCTTGCATCTTTTTTGTTAATAGATTAAATTTTCTCAGATATTTGTTAGTCTGCTATTCTTCTACTGAAGAATTTACCTGCCTGATCAAATCTGAGTTCCTTTGCTTTACAATAAGGGAGACCGACCAGCTTATTGCCTCTCTACCTATGCATGCCATTCCTCTGTCATGGCCTCTTCTTTTCAGGCAAGGCTTACAACAAAGAGGTGCTTGTTCCCACCTTTGTTTGAGGTATTGCCCTGACACCTTCTTCATGATCAAGGTGAAGACTTATTGTCTCAAAGATTTCATTTCTAACTAATTCACTTCATATACTTACTTGCATTTTTTTAGCTATTTCTTATGAAACAAGGTCATGGATGAGGCCTAATTGGCAAGTATGTCTTAAGAAATCTGGGATAACAGTGCGAATAGCAGACAACTTATTCCCATAACAGGACTAGGAGTCCTACAGTCTCCTAGGTCTTCTGTGGTGAAGACAGCTTGTGGGCTTACTGTTGGGCCCCTGAGAGACCTGAGATAAAAATATCTCTATGAAGAGGAGAAGCAAAGGTTACTCATTTTAAACAATTAAAAAAGGGCCTGCCTTGGCAAGAAAGAGGGTTAAGGTCATGCATGCTGTCTGAAATTAGGTCTTGACTGGCCTCAGGGCAATGCATTTGTCACATTTTTCCAAATAAGGAATAAAATTAGGGAAAGTTTAAAGTGTGTAATCATCTCTTTAAAAATCTACAAATGTTTGTATGTATGAAAGCATAATATGAGCATTGGCTGTGTGGAAGCAACTCCCTAGTTTGTACATTTCCTGGAGTGTGAAGTCAAGATCATTGTGAAACTGTCATTTGGAGGCATCTGAGTTGCAAAAGAAAGACCTTAATACATATTTGGTATGTGAATGAATTGACCTCATTTTCCAAGGAATAAACCTCTTAAGTGACAGCAGTATGACTGCTTTGTGAAAACTATCCTTTAAAACACAGTCTGAAGCGGGTGAATCACCTGAGGTCAGTAGTTTGAGACCAGTCTGCCAACATGGTGAAACCCCATCTCTACTAAGAAATACTCTTACTAATATCTCTACTAAAAAATTAGCCAGGCGTGATGGTGGGTGGCTGTAATCCCAGCTACTTGGGAGGCTGAGGCAGGAGAATGGCTTGAACCCTGGAGGCAGAAGTTGCAGTGAGCCAAGATCGCGCCATTGTACTCCAGCCTGGGAGATAAGAACAAAACCTGTCTTAAAAACAACAACAACAACAACAAAAAACCCCCAAAACCCCACAATCCATTGCTAGTCTGTGCTACTGTTCTAGAAAGTTCTTAAGATATGGAAGTTCACAGGATGTGTCCCTTGGGATGTTGTGACTATACTATTGTGGGTTTGATCACTATGCTTACTATGCCAGTTTGCTTGTGGAGACATTTTGGTTTAAAGAGATACTGATAATTGGACTTGGATATTCTTTATACTCATGGCCTTGGCACTTCTTTATTACATAGCCATTTTGAGGGTTGCTCCTGTTAAAACTGATGATAGTCCTCCCGCTATGGGGAAACATGTTCTCTCTCTCTCTCTCTCCCTTTTAAAAACCAATAGGAATCTGAATCTGCCAGTGTGGTGGCTCATGCCTGTAATCCCAGCACTTTGGGAGGCCGATGCGGGTGGATGACTTGAGGCCAGGAGTTTGAGACCAGCCGGGCCAACATGGCAAAACCCCGTCTCTACTAAAAATACAAAAATTAGCCATGTGTGATGGCATGTACCTGTCGTTCCAGCTACTCAGGAGGCTGAGGTATGATAACTGCTTGAACCTGGGAAGTGGAGGCTGCAGTGAACCGAGATCACACCACTGCACTCCAGCCTGGGTGACAGAGCAAGACTATCTCAAAAAAAAAAAAAAAAAAAAAAGAAGAAGAAGAAGAAAAAAAAGGATCTGAATCATTCTTTGTAATCAAATAATTTCCTGTTTTGAGAAGTCTGTAATTACTCTCTGAACCATATAAACAGCAATACACAATTCCCAGTTGGCATATGGAAATTTTTGGTTGTCTCTTGAAATATTTCAAAATGGTCTTCTATTGTAATACTGGACTAAATTTTTCTAAACAGCATGCTCTTATCCATAGTATTTCACAGAAATGTGACTTAAAATGTCAGCATCTCAGCACATTTAGGTGTATCTGTCCATTGCCTGGGCAAAATAATCACTTTCTTTAATCTTTAAAACCAGCTGTTCACAGACATTAATTGCCATGTCACTTACACTCCTTGAAACAGTATCATTCGACAAAGACACACATTTTAATTTGTTTGCTGCGTCTGGTCCTATTACACTTGATATCCAGCCATTGTCAGTGGTGAGAGTCTCAGCAACTGTGGGTGGCTGGCATTGTTGTGCAAAATGCAATGATTCCAAATAGGACGTTTTGTGAATAATTGCATTCATAGGCTATTAGTTTGGAATATAAGTCTTTTCCTCGTCAAAATCATCAGATTTTCAATGAGTGCACAGAAGAACTCAGTGCTGACTTGTTTTTTTGCAGCTGGATGAATTTATTTTTGGAGGCAGGTGGTGATGTGGAGGGCTCTGTATCTTCAGTTGACTTGCCTTCATAACCCACTGACATTTCTTTTCTTTTTTTTTTTCTTGAGACAGAGTCTAGCTCTGTCGCCCAGGCTGGAGTGCAGTGGCACAATCTCGGCTCACTGCAACCTCCACCTCCCAGGTTCACGCCATTCTCCTGCCTCAGCCTCCTGAGTAGCTGGGATTACAAGCATATACCACCACGCACAGCTAATTTTTGTATTTTTAGTGGAGATGGGGTTTCACCATGTTGGCCAGGCTGGTCTCGAACTCCTGGCCTCAAGTGATCCACCCGCCTTGGCCTCCCAAAGTGCTGGGATCACAGGCATGAGCCACCGTGCCCGGTCTGCACTGATATTTCTTTAAGAAAATAACTAGTAGCATACCCAATGGTTGGGTGAGCATATTTTTCCATTTTCTTTTCTTTCATTAAGATTTTGAGAAACATTCAATAAAGAAGCTATTTCTTATTAAACTGTTATCTTTAGACACTTTCACATAAAAATACATAATGTATGTAAACCTATATCAACTCAAATTATAAAAAAATTCTATAGAGCCTAACAACTGATTGATGAATTAATGTGTTTTTTCATGCATTTATTTATTTTACATCTATAGAGCAGCTACTCTTTTCCAGGCAGTGTGCTAGACTCCAGGGGTATAAATAGAAGTAACATATTTCTGTGCTCTATAACCTCAAAAGCTAAAATGGAGAAAAATGTGTAAAGATGTAATTATAATATAGCAGCAGTGAGACAGAAAAATGCAGTCAAAACATTATGGGAAGTCAGAATATCTAACGATTAATTCTACCTGAGAGTTCAAGGATTGACTTAGTGACAACCTCACAGTTAGAATTCAAACTGTCTGTAGCTTCTTCCCTCCTATCTTGGCTCTAAAGGCAGAGAACAACCTACCTCTGAAGGTCTGGTGACCTGAGTTGAGAAGCAGATCTTTTGTCTTTTTGAGATGGAGTCTTACTCTGTTGCCCAGGCTGGAGTGCAGTGGCGTGCTCTCGGCTCACTGCAACCTTCGTCTCCTGGGTACAAGTGTTTCTCCTGCCTCAGCCTCCTGAGTAGCTAGGCCTACAGGTGCATGCCACCCTGCCCAGCTAATTTTTTTTCTTTTTGAGACAGAGTCTTGCTCTGTGGTCCAGACTGGAGTGCAATGGTGCGATCTTGGCTCACTGCAACCTCCCTCTCTCAGGTTCAAGCGATTCTCCTGCCTCAGCCTCTGGAGTACCTGTGACTACAGGCATGCACCACCATGCCCGGCTAATTTTTTTTTTTTTTTTTTTTTTTGTATTTTTAGTAGAGATGAGGTTTCCCCGTGTTGGCCAGGCTGGTCTCGAACTCCTGACCTCAGGTAATCCACCAGCCTTGGCCTCCCAAAGTGCTGGGATTACAGGTGTGAGTCACTGTGCCCGGCCTAGAAAAGGATCTTTTATAGCCTTCTTGGGTTGCTGCAGCCCAGGGAGCAAAGCTGCTGCAGAATACAGGAGCCTTGCTCCCCTCTACGGGAGTACGGGAGCCCAGACCGTCTAATTCTGTGTTTACCTGTGTTCAGTGCTCTCCGCCATTCTCACTTCCTGTCACTTTGCTGGCCTGTTCCTATTTATTTTGGGCTTCAATGTTTTCTCCATAGATGCTTTCCCTGGCTTCTTAATCTAAATTACTGTCATTTCAAACTGTTCATCAAACTTTAACTTTCCTCCATAGACTTCATCACAGTTTATGATCATAGATTTATTTGAATGTCTACCTGTCCACATGGCAAGAACTGCATCTGTTTCTGTGTTATTTTCAGTACCCATCAGATGGTGTGGTACGTAGTAGGTACTCAATAAGTACTTGTGGGATGAAGTATTTGCAGTGTATACAGCAACACAGTCTGAGGTATAAAGTACCCCAAAATGGAGAACTTACTCCTCTGTTTTAGCCCATTTTCTGTTGCTTATAACAGAATACCTGAGACTGGGTAAATTACAAAGTAAAGAAATTTATTTCTTACAATTATGGAGGCTGAGAAGTCCAAGGTGAAGGGGCTACATCTGGTGAGGGCTTTCTGCTTGTGGGGACTCTGTGCAGAGTCTCAAGGTGGTGCAGAGCATCGCATGGTGAGGCGTTGAGAGTGCTGGTTCTTGTCTCTCTTCTTCTTCCTATAAAGCCACCAGTCCTACTCCCACGATGCCCATTAATCCATGAATGGACAAATCCATTCAAGAGAGCAGACCCCTCATGGCTCAATCATGATAAAAGCCCAGTCTGATAAAACTGACAATTGGAGATTAAATTTTAACGTGAGTTTTTGGAGGTGGCAAATATTCAAATCTTAGCACCCTCTGAAGTTGCAAACACAGCTTCTTAAATTTTTTGCTGTTTTTTACTTTTTGCCAAGCGATTTTTTTTGTTCTGTCATTGTTCTTTCAACTGAGTTAATTATGGACCTACTCAATAATGAGGGTCTACACTCCAGGACACACACTGTGTAGCCTTCCCCGTTCTTCTTCTTTTTTTTTTTCTTTTTTTTGAAGATGGAGTCTTGCTCTGTCGCCCAGGCTAGAGTGCAGTGGCGTCATCTTGGCTCACTGCGACCTCTGCCTCCTGGGTACAAGCGAGTCTCCTGCCTCAGCCTCCTGAGTAGCTAAGATTACAGGCGCCCGTCACCACGCTAGGCTAATGTTTTGTATTTTTAGTAGAGATGGGTTTTCACCATGTTGGCCAGGCTGGTCTTGAATTCCTGAC
The DNA here is from genome assembly GCF_001698545.2 of Rhinopithecus bieti. Classification (NCBI taxonomy): domain Eukaryota; kingdom Metazoa; phylum Chordata; class Mammalia; order Primates; family Cercopithecidae; genus Rhinopithecus; species Rhinopithecus bieti. The sequence goes on from NW_016804965.1 coordinate 796,495, forward strand.
CTCAAATGATCCATCCGCTTTGGCCTCCCAAAGTGTTGGGATTATAGGCGTGAGCCACCGTGCCTGGCTGCCTTCCCCATTCTTTACCTAACAGTCTGCAATCTTAGCTCGTGTGGGTAATGACACCAACACTGTTTATTATGTCACTTAATTCTCCTTTACAATAGTGTATGTTTCTGATCCTAAGAACATGTGGGAAAGATACTTTAAACTGAAAGTGCTCAAGGAGTGTTATAGTTGTGTCACCGGAAAAAGGTCCCAGTCCAGACCCCAGAAGAGGGTTATTGGATCTCATGCGAGAAAGAATTTCAGGCAAGTCCATAAAGTGAAAGTAAGTTTATTAAGAAAGTAAAGGAATAAAAGAATGGGTACTCCATAAGCAGAGCAGCTTGATTGCTGCAGGTTGCCCCCCCCCCTTTTTTTTTGAGATGGAGTGTCACTCTGTCACCAGGCTGGAGTTCAGTGGCGTGATCTCGGCTCCTTGCAACCTCCACCTCCCAGGTTCAAGTGATTCTCCTGCCTCAGCCTCCTGAGTAGCTGGGATTACAGGCATCCACCACCACGCGTGGCTGATTTTTGTATTTTTAGTAGAGATGAGGTTTCACTGTGTTGGCCAGGCTGGTCTGAAACTGCTGACCTCAGGTGATCCACCCGCCTCAGGCTCCCAACGTGCTGGGATTACAGGTGTGAGCCACTGCGCCTGGCCCAGGTTGCCCATTTTTATGGTTATTTCTTTATTATATGCTAAACGAGGGGTGGATTATTTATGCCTCCCTTTTTAGGTCATATAGGGTAACTTCTTGATGCTGCCATGGCATTTGTAAACTGTCATGGTGCTAGTGGGAGTATAGCAGTGAGGAGAGCAGAGGTCACTCTCATCGCCATCTTGCTTTTGGTGGGTTTTGGCCAGCTTCTTTACTGCAACCTGTTTTATCAGAAGGTCTTCATGACCTGTATCTTGTGCCGACCTCCTATCTTATCCTGTGACTTAGGATGTTTAACCCTCTGGGAATGTAGCCCAGTAGGTCTCAGCCTTATTTTATCCAGCCCCTATTCAAAATGGAGTTGCACTTGTTCGAACACCTCTGACCATTAGACTGATGATACAAATATTCTTGTAGTTTACTTTCATTAGCAGTAGTGATTGTCACTAACATTTTGTAGCAACTGTTTACTTAGATGATGTTGTCTGTCATAAGCACTGGTTGCCCCAGGAAAAAGTGATAGGGGAAAGGAGTCAGATCAGTGAAGGCGAAGGGATTAAATGAAAGCATCAATACCAGGGAGGCAAGGGTCGCCAGAAAAAGATAGTCCTTGATAAAAGATCAAATTAAAATAAATCAGAGTCAGGATTTTGGAAATGAGGTTTCAAGAAGAAAGTCAACAGTACAATAATTTGATTATTGGGTCCTTTTAAAAACTCTTATGTCATCTTCTTTTTGCAACCATAGAACAGTGACTTAAAGCAGCAGTACTTGTGTTCTGTGGTCTATACAACAGAATACTTCTCTGGTTATTATGTCAGCTCATCCTTGTTCTCAGTCTTCACAGTCTTCCTGGCCAGTTGCTTAAACCATTCTCCTTTAGTTCTCTGGAAAGAATGGGCCTTCCCTCCTGGTTGTGGATGAGCCCCTTCCCTCCTTGTTATAAATGGGCCCCTCTGTCCTGATGAAGTGCCCCTCCCTTCTGGTTGTGAATGGGCCCCTCTCTCCTGGTGATGAATGCACCCCTCTCTCCTGGTTGTGAATGGACCCCTCTCTCCTGGTTATGAATGGGCTTCTCCCTCCTGGTTGTGAAAGGATCCCTCCCTCCTGGTTGTGAATGGCCCCCTCCCTCCTGTTGAAGGGCACCTCTCTCTTCACATCAGAAAGGCCATGGCCCTCATCAGTTGGCATTTTCCCTACCACAACATTTGCTACCCGTTATTGTGGGCACAATATCTAGTGTCTGCTTTCTCTTCCATGCATCCTGTGAGAGAAGGAATGATTTTGTTCTTGTTTACCTCTACATTCCCAAGGTCTGATCAAAGGATGGCACCAATACATGTGCTGCATGACTGAAGAGGGGCAGAGTCCCTTCCTGGTCCTGAAACGAGGAAACTAATTATAGCACCATACAGGAGTTTCCCCATCCAGTGAGCTGGGGCAAAAGAGGTGAGTTACTACTAGATTCAGGGTTTGGTGGGCCCCAGGGTAAGCACATCCCTTGCTCAGTGTCTTAGTGAGAAGCAGTCCAGGGCTTATTTATTTAATTCTAGCATCATAGGTCATCCAAGCTGAATGACCTTCTGCCATTGTTCTTGGTTCCTGGTCCACACTCCAGTACCTCATGGATCCTTACTTTCAATCCCATTCCTTTTAGCTTGAAGCTTTGCCCAATTGTCTAGTTTATTTCTCCCTTTACCCTATCCTCTGATGCTGTCACGTAGCTGTCTGAGCTTGGGAAAGTTGCCTTACTACTCTAAATACATTTTTTCATATCCCTAAAATGAGAACGGTGGTATCCATATCACATGTTTGCTGTGACGGTTATATGGGCTCATGTATATAAAGTGTTTGGCACAATACCTGAGACATAATATCTTTCCTGGAGACATGATTAATACTGCACCCATAGCTGAGGCTTCTCAGAGATCTCACATGAAAAATGTCTATGTCTTTGTGATCTGACTGGGTGAGCCTGGCATTTTCTTTTAATTTTGAGACAGGTTCTCACTCTGTCACCTAGGCTGGAGTGCAGTGGTGCAATCTTAGCTCACTGTAACCTCTGCCTCCAGGGCTCAAGTGATCCTCGCACCTCGGCCCCCTGACCACTGTATTTGGCCCCCTGAACCATGTACTCAGCCCCTTGACCTCTGTATTTGGCCCACTGACCCCTGTACTTGGACCCCTGTCCTCTGTACTCGGGCCCCTGTTCTCAGGGGTAAGGGGGCTGAGGTGCGATTCTCACTTGGGGCTACAGGTGTGTGTCACTGTGCCCAGATAAGTTTTGTATTTTTTGCAGAGATGGGGTTCTGCCATGTTGCCCAGTCTGGTCTCGAATTCCTGGGCTCAAGCGAACCACCCACCTTGGCCTCCTGAAGTGCTGGGATTACAGGTGTGAGCCACCGTGCCCAGCTGAGCCTGGCATTTCTAAGCCTAAATCTGAACTAGCTGCTGTAGAGACTGCTCATTGTCTCCCAAAGTCCATTCTCTCCTTCTTCCTTCAGTTAAAAAACCCCTATATACCTATTAATTTCAGTGAGCACAGTGTCCGGTTAGGGACTATATTTCCTAACCTCTGGCCAGTGGAGGGTGAGCAGAAGTAAAATGTGCTACCTCCACTTTCTACTTCCTTCTTTTGCAGGCCATGGTGGTGGTTAGCTAGCTTTGAAAATGGGGATGTAAACAGCAGCTTTTGGATACAGTGGGGACAAGAAGGTAGAAAGAATGTGGGTCCCTGGATGATCTCAGGGAGCAGAGCTGTTGACTTTCAGGACTGTCCATCATCAGGTTGTGTGAGAGAGAGAGAAAAAAAGAGTTGTGTTTGGGAGTCTCTATGCTAAACAGCCGAGCCTGAAACTATTAACAACAAACCAGCCCAATAAGAATATCTGGGAGTGTGAGTGGATCAGATTCAAGGAGAGAGAAGATGATATATCTGATGCCTGTATTTCTTTTCTTTTCTTTTTTTTTGAGACAGGGTCTCACTTTGTCACCCAGGCTGGAATGCAGTGGCACAATCTCAGTTCACTTCAACCTCAACCTCCTGGTCTCAAGTGATCCTCTCACCTCAGCCTCCTGAGTAGCTGAGATTACAGGAGCCCACCACCATGTCTGGCTAATTTTTTATTTTTAGTAGAGATGGGGTTTCATTATGTTGGCCAGGCTGGACTTGAACTCCTGACCTTAGGTGATCCACTCGCCTCAGCCTCCCAAAGTGCTGGGATAACAGGCGTGAGCCATTGCGCCTGGCATGGGCCTGTATTTCATTCTCTTCTTTTCTGTTATAGTCACGTTAACAAAAGGAGATGCACAGAATAGCAATTTTCAGTGAGACTCTACCGAATTGTTGTAGGGCTTGGCAAAAATTCCATGTGGGAGATCCTTGAGTGTCCAGTGAGATGAAGCAGAAACTGAACCAGTAATCTGTGTTTTTTATTGGGCAATGCAAGTACAGACTTAACCTAGACATAATACTGTTATAATTCTGGAAGTTTACAGTATGACTGACATATAGCAGGTAGAAACCACATTCTTCGGTGCTAGTATCGAGTACAGTTGAATAACTTTAAAGTGAAAGTTAACATTTCCAATCTAGATTTTGTTATCATGGGGAAAATAATGATTTTGATTGAACAAATCAATGCTTGCATGCAAAATTTTAGGTGGACTTTTCTGAGATCTTGTAGAAAAAAAATAAATTGGGTTTTTATTGTCTAACCACAGATAGAATAGAATTTTGTTTTCTGGATCTGTCTAGTAGATTACTAAGCTTCCTTGTCCAGTGTGAATAAGTAAGTTTGTGGGGGCCTGGGTGATGCAGAGACTTTTAGCAGAACTTGTGTACTTTACTGGGTATGAGAGTAGACTTAGCATAAAGTGCTTGCAATTTCTCTCCACAATTGCTATGCTGACTGATTCATATTCTGGGAATTAATTTACTACTGAATTCCTGGTTGGTGTTAAGAGAATGGCTTAACTTCTAATGATAAAGCTGAGAAAATAAGGACTTCCTTAACTGAAATGTGTCCTCCTCAGTCTTGTTCTTGTATTGTGCTCTGTCTCTCCATCCATCCTAAGCTCTCTCTAGTCACAACACTTACTCATTCTTCCATAAATAGACGTGTGCCCAAAAGGGGACAGACAAAAGAAGCATGGCAACATGTCTTACAGATTAGCTTTCTCTTTTCTTCCTCTGTCTTCTTTTTTCTGCAATTCTTAACTACTTCCCTGGCTTCAGGAATAATCTGTTACAATGATCATTCTCAAATCAGTTTCTCCAGCCTCTACCGTTCTTTTACATTTCAGTTCTCAATTCTCATTTTGTAGGTATCTCAAACACAACGTATCTAAAATCAATTTCATTCCCTGCTCCTCCACCTTTCAATCCCTCTCCCATCCTGCTCCCACTCCTGAAATTCCATTTTCACGTAAAGGCTTCACCACCCTCCTCCTCACTCTACTCAACCTTATGTAAAACCTCTCTCACCTCCATTTCCAGTTAGTTTCCAAGTTCAGTCAATTTTGCATGATATCCTACATGGACTAGTTCACTGAGCTTAATTATTATTAGCAAACACTAACGCATATTGTGTTATTTCTACAGAAATCAGCAAAAGGTTCTGGGATATCCTCTGTGTGGAAAATAACCATGACGCACCTTCAGTGTTGTGTGAGTTTTCATGACATACATGAGGGACACTTGGAAGTATGAGTGTTCTTCAAGGGAGATAGTTTGGAATGCTGCCCCACCTGGGCAGCTCCGGCAGTCACCTGGCTGAGGAATTCTCTACACAGCGGGTGGTTCCGGGAGAGAAGTGGCAGTTCTTACTGCCCCAGAGAGAAACATGTCAGAATAGACAGAGGAGGGAAATTGACCTGAATGTGCCAGTTATAATTTAGCAGAAGCACACCTCTAAAGTCATTCACCTCCAAAGCTAATGGAGTGTTAACCGAGGGAAACATTTTTTTGTGTGTTCTTGAGCGTGACTACCATGAACTGAGTCACTGACTGAGGCAGCTGAAAGGGAGCAGGAAGGAGAGGCCTTGAAGTGGACCCTGCAGAAAAACTCAGAGTGAGGACAGGTCTGGCCTAAAGGTTGATCTTAACAGAACAAGAAGGTCTCTAGCCTGGTTGAGTTAATATAATCTTATGTAGGTTGGAGAGAAATAAGTGTTAGTGACAGAATTGATGCTCTGGAAGCTGTCGGAATCCTGTCCAGAAATGACAGGGAGCTTTTGTGGCTGAGTTAGCCAGTGACTGTAGTTGACAGATGGGACAGTGTTTGGGTAGGAAAGACAGCCTTAATGAAACCAGAATCTGTGTGAATAGACTTAGTTTCCCGAAAGTGCTTTAAATTGCCCTCTACAAATGTTATGTTGACTATTTCTTTTTCCAGTAATGAATTTAATACTAAATTTCTTGACAATCTTAAAATAATTTTAACCTTTTTTTTTTTTTTTTTTTTTGAGACAGTCTCACTCTATCACCCAGGTAGGAGTGCAATGGTGGGATCTCAGTTCACCATAGCCTCCACCTCCTGGGGCTCAAATAATCCTCCTAATGCAGCCTTCTGAGTAGCTGGGACCACAGGCATGTGCCACCATGCCCTGCTAATTTTTGTGTTTTTTATAGAGACAGGGTTTTGACATGTTTCCCAGACTGGTCTTAAACTCTTAGGCTCAAGTGATCCGCCTCCTTTAGCCTCCCAAAATGCTGGGATTACAGGCATAAGCCACCATGCTCAGCTATTTTAACTTTCAATGATTGGCAAAATTCTGTTTCTTACTTAGAATACCCCAGTGCATCAACTTTACACAAACCTCAGGAATGCTGGGTTGCTCAGTTACAGCTACCAAATGACTTGGCACCTGGAATCATCTAGTAGAACTTATGTCCTGGACTAAGGTGCTAAAATCTCAGTTAAGGAGTATTCTGTTGAGAATGTCATCACAAGAGAAATAGCAACTGAAAGCACACTATCTAGATTAGCATATATATATTTAAATCCAAGCTGGAAGGACTTAATATAAAACATGGGGTATTTAGGCATCTTTTGTGACGACTAATACAAAAATCATGTTCTAAAGCCTTATTTTTATACAAAACTTCTGTAGACATGATTTCATTTGATTATGATGGGAGCCTAGTGGTGGGTGTTATTGTCAAAATCTTGTCTACTTCCTGAGGCTAGGCTTCTTGGGCATGAGCAGGTGCAGTGGAAGGAATGGTGTCTGCAGTAGGAAGTCCACGTCCAAGGCAGGCGGGGGGGTGGAGTGAAGGAGCTGCAGAAACTGAATGAATGAGCCAGGCCCAGACTCTTAGGGGATGTTCAAGCCAAAAAAAATCCACAGAGGGCTGGAGAGATGGCAGCTTCAGTAATGGAGGGAGCCCACTGATGAATGAATGGTGGGGTCAGGTGTGAGGGTTGTATATGTCCAGCCTGACAGACCAGGGCTTCCTTGTCCTCACTGACAGATAAGACTCATGGAAATTTGCCAACTTAAGTGAGTTTTCCAACTCACACAAAGCAGCAAAACTGGAATTTGCATTGGCTTAGGCTGATTCCTACATGAATTTTGCTTTTTCTCTCTCTCTTTATATATACATACACACACACACACACACACATATAAAAATACATGTATATACACACACATGAATACATATTAGTTTTTATTTTATTTTTTTGAGCCAAGGTCTTTCTATTGCCCAGGCTGGAGTGTGGGGGCATGATCACAACTCACTGCCTCGAATTCCTGGGCTCAAGTGATCTTTCTGCCTCAGCTTCTTCAGTAGCTGGGACTACAGGCGCACACCACCATGCCTGGCTAATTTTTAAATTTTGTAGAGACTTGCCCAAGTTGGTCTCGAACTCCTGGGCTAAAGCGATCCTCCAGCCTCAGCCTCCCCAAGGGCTGGGATTATAGGTGTGAGCCACCACGCCTGGCATGCTTTCAATATATTATATGATCTTTTAAAATAGTTACTGATTTGTACTTTTGCACTTATTTAAATGTAAGAGTTTTGATCAAATAATCACCATGTCCACATGTTTTAAGTAAAATATCCTTGTAAATTTTAACTTCCTAGCTGATGATTCTTAGCTAACATTTTGTAATTAGATCTGACCAAATATAAGTGAACAGTTACATAAAATTTTAAGTTAGTAGCACATATGTGAATTAACCATTGTAATCATAGTATCCCTGAGTCCTCCAGCTTTCATATTTTTCTTTAACATCTGTTCCAAACAGCATAACTGAAGCTTTCATCCCATCCCATGTTGTCGGTCTAGTGCCCTCTCCAGTACTTTCTAGGATTCCTGTTAGAGCTTCTATTCTCTCCTGTCTTTCAAACTCATAATTCATATTAACTCTTTTATTTCATTTTCTCCTCACCAATCTCCTGCCCTTTGGCTCCTGGCTTTTCCCTGCCCACATGACCCCAGATTGGCCCCAGCGCCTGCTTCCCCATTGCCTCATGCACCACCGACAAGGCAATGTGCACAACAGACTATTAACGAAGGTTGTAGGGGCTGGGTGTGGTGGCTCATGCCTGTAATCCCAGAACTTTTGGAGTCTGAGGCAGGCGGATCACTTGAGGTCAGGAGTTTGAGACCAGTCTGGCCAACGTGGTGAAACCTCGTCTCTACTAAAAATACAAAAATTAGGCTGGGCATGGTGGCTCACACCTGTAATCCCAACACTTTGGGCGGCCGAGTTCTTGAATTCCTGAGGCCAGGAGTTCAAGACCAGCCTGACCAATATGGTGAAACACTGTCTCTACTAAAAATACAAAAATTAGCCAGGCGAGGTGGCACATGCCTGTAATACCGTCTACTCAGGAGGCTGAGGCAGGAGAATTGCTTGAACCCAGGAGGCAGAGGTTGCAGTGAGTCGAGACTGTGCCACTGGACTCCAGCCAGGGCAACAGAGCCAGACTCTGTCTCCAAAAAAAAAAAAAAAGAAGGTCTAGGGATCACAGAATGATTACAGCTCAGAACAAGGAAGTCAAAGTTGACAGGAGACACGCTTTCTCCAAACACAGTTTACTAACCACTTTCCATCACAGGGCACATTTTACTGACTACAGTCTGGCTAAGGGCCCTAAATTGTCTTAATATTGCTGGCCTTTCTTCAGTAGCCGGAGAGCTCATCATCTCCCTCTCCTCAGTTTCCAGGGTCCTGCATCCTTGGAGTTACCCAGAGGCAACTCCCCAAATTCCTGCTCTTTCATTCAGTAATCTAGGCTCATTTCAACCTGCCAATCAGGATGAACTCCAGGCCTCCCCTTTCATAGTTTGCAACTCTGTCGTTGGGTTATTCTCTATCCTGGTCCTCAGGAAATGCGATATGAAGAACTGGTAAAAGCTTTGATTTTTGGAGAAAGAAAATCAAATTCTTGATGATCTTTTTTTTTGTTTTGTTTTCCCCTTTGGATACAGAGTCTCACCCTGTCGCCTAGGCTGGAGTGCAGTGGCATGATCATGGCTCACTGCAACATTGAACTCCTGGGCTCACGGGATCCTCTTACCTTAGCCTCTTGAGAAGGTAGGACTACAGACATGCACCACCACACCTGGCTAATTTTTAAATTTTTTGTAGAGACAGAATCTCACTGTGTTGCCCAGACTGTGATCAAATTCTTAAGCAGTTTTTTTTCCTACTCACAGTTTGTTAGTGAAGGGGTGCAGTTTAAAATTTATTCTCCCCACTTCAAGAGTAATGATTGATTTTATATTGCTGCTCCTTTTTCTTCCTGTTACATAATAATAATACTAATAATTATTTATTAGTATGCTTCATGAATTCTTATCAAACATTTTACTGTGTATGGGCACAGAACTTAGAGCTACAGTTGCACCTATTGCATTTAACCTTTACAAACATCATGAGAAGTAACTACTGCTATTACACTCCATTTTCCAGTGTCTGGAGGTGAAGTTCAGAGATATGGCGTCTTTCCTGAGTTGTGCAGCTCATGAGTGGAGGGATCAGGATGGGAACTGAAGCCTGCATGGCTCAAAGTCTTTGCTTTGAAGTGCTGCAAATATGGCTTCCTGAGGAGGACTGCCCTGGACAGCAAATTTGTACTACACAGGTAATACCTTTTCCCGGTGCCTTCTTCTGGACTTACATGTATGTATTTAATAAATAACTTATGAGTTTGTTTTTTAAAAAACCTCTTGAGGGCCGGGCGTGGTGGCTCCTGCCTGTAATCCCAGCACTTTGGGAAGCTGAGGTGGGCAGATCACAAGGTCAGGAGTTCGAGACCAGCCTGACCAACATGGTGAAATCCCCGTCTCTACTAAAAATACAAAATTAGCTGGGTGTGGTGGCGGGCGCCTGTAATCCCAGCTACTCAGGAGGCTGAGGCAGGAGAATTGCTTGAACCCAGGAGGTGGAGGTTGCAGTGAGCGGAGATCACGCCAATGCACTCCAGCCTGGGTGACAGAGTGACTCTGTCTCAACAAAACAAAACAAAACAAAACAAAAAAGCAAAAGAAACCTATTAAAATGTTTCACAGGGAGAGGAATAAGAGATTAAGGGGAAATGCTGCTTGTTGGAGGCCAGTGGAGAGGTAAAGAGGTTGGTTATAACGGCTCAGCAACCTCACTTGGTTTAACCTGGCGTGCAATTAATGGGAACATAGAATGAGGTAACTCATCATACAGGACAACTGTTAAATGGACAAGGACGAGGGAAAAACCTCTGTTGTACAAAATTACTTGTTGTGAAATACTTGTAATAAATTTATAAAATAACCTTTGGGAAATGAAAACAAACTGTTACAGTGAAGCTTTCTTGGTCATGTAAACTTACTTGAAGTTATCTTTAACTTTATTTGGCACAGTTTTAAAAGTTATTTGCCAGGCTTGCTGTTACTTGACACTTTTTGATGGTTTTCTATATTTGCCTATTCCTATCTAGTTAGCATGTCCAGTGGCAGGATCCCTTTTCAGTAATTATGGTGTCTTAAAGTCCTGAGGTAGCTTTAGAAAACAAACAAGCAAACACAAAAACAAAAAATGAAGGGCAGCTTTGGCTCCCAGGAATTTAGGGGTTGCCACTGATGTAGTGGTGCCATGTAAGGAAGAATATGAAAATCTTTAACTTGCTTCTGAAGCAGACATCTAAAAAGGCTTATGTAAGAAAGAGATGGGGATAATGGTTCACAACCGTGGGAATGCACTTAATACCACTGAACTGTACTTAAAAATAGTTAAGATGGCAAATTTTATCTATGTTATATTACCAAAATAAAAAAGAATAATAATTGGCGGGGGTGGGGAGTGGGAAGAAAAAAAGAAAGAGAAAAACTGCAATCCTAATGTTGCCATTCTTACCTTCCCCTGTTATTCAGACTGGTATCTCCTGGTAGACTGCTAGGAGTGTCCAGCGCTCTGAACCCTGGTGAATCTTGACTTTTAAAAACATCTTGATGCTCTGGTTCCCCTCGTATCCATTAAAAACAGATAAAAGACATACACAGAATTACAAGAGTTCTCAGTGGAGGGAAGAGAGGGATACATAGAAGTATAAGATAAGGGTCATGTTCTCAAAGAGATGACAGTTGGGCTGGAAAAAGAATTTGCAAGTGTACCCACACACATACACATGTACAGCTAATGTACCATACAAGGCCTTTAAGTGGTAAGTGGTTAATGCTGACTGTAAGGGTTCAGGAGATGGGCAAGGACAAGAATCCCTGAGTACTAAGTCTATCAGGGAAGAGGCCATGAAAAAGATGAAACATGAGTTGGAGCTTCAAAGACCAGTAAGAATAAGGATTGTTGTAGAATTCTTCACAATATGAGAGACAAATTATGATTGTATCCAATAATAAGCTATCATTTTCTTTCTTAAGATAACTCCATTCTCCCTCTTCATTGTTTTCATAAAAACATCTGTATTCCTTCATTTATGAATCATTCAATAACTCATTTCTGAGCACTATGTGACTTGCACACACACAGCCTGACTCTCTCATGCATGCATTGGGAGTACAGTGTGAACAAAATGGACAAAATTTCTGTCCCCATGGAGCTTACACTCTAGTGAGGGAGAAACAAGATGAATAAAACACACGAGTCAAATATAGTTCTAGTGATAAGTGCAAAAACTCAAAGAGGAAAAAGATGTAAATTGCTGGGGAATATTGAACTATGATAAGGTGGCCAGGGAAGCCTCACTAAGAAGGTACATTTTGAATAAAGATAAGGATAAAGTGAGGGAGCTGTCTGGGAGAAGGACATCCCAGGCAGAGGATCCAGCAAGCATCGAGGTCCTGATGTGGAAATGTGCCTGAGGGGTTCAGGGAACTGCAGAGGGCCAGTGTGGTTGGAGGGAGGATGAGTGGCGGAGAGGAGACACGTGAAGTAGTGGAGAGCCATACCATGTAGGATCTTTTAAGTAATGGTAAAGACTTTGAGCGAGCTGGATCACTTTGCAGGTTTCCAGCATGAAAGTAATATAATCTGTCTGGGTTGAAAAAAGGCTGATTCGATAGGGCCTGAAGGAGAGAGACTAGTTAGGAGGTTACTGAACTAATCTAGAAGGGAGACAATTGTTGCATCAAAATGGGGACAGTGAGGATAATGAAAAATACCTGAGTTTTTGATTAATTTTATTTTGAAGGTACTGCTGATAGGATTCACAGATGGTAGGACCAGATGTAGGAGTTGGGGGAAAAAAAAGGGGGGAGGTGAGTTTTTAAGCTAGAGTGATTGGAAGGATAGAGTTACTTTCAGTGAGATACAGAAGACTATAGGTGAAGGAATTGTTTTGGAAAGAATCTTAAGAGCTCATTTTGGACATATTGACCTTGAGATGCTTATTAGGCATCGATTGTTGATATCAAGTAGGCAGTTGGATATATAGGTTTGGAGTTCAGGGGAGAGGTTCAGGTTATAGATATACATTTGGGGCAAAAGGATGTATTTAAGATCATGTGACCAGATGAGAGAAAATAGAGAATGAATACAGAGAGAATAAGAATGGAGCTCTGGGGCTTTCCAACATTCCAAGACTGGGGAGATTGAAATCTCTAGAGTTTCCTTAGAATAGGAGAGTTGAATAAAAAAAAATCTCTGGGGCAAAAGAGATGTATTTATTTTTTTTGATTTTAAATTGTATTTGTTTTGAATTGATGAATAAAATTGTACATATTTATGGTATACTACATGATGTTTTAATTTATGTATACATTGTGGAAAGGCTAATTAACATGTCCATTACCTCACGTTTCTCATTTATTGTGGTGAGAACATTTAAAATCTACTCTTAGCGATTTTTAGGTATATAATACATTATTACGAATTATAGTCATTATTCGTACAATAGATCTCCTGAGTTTATTTCTCCCATTCAACAGAAATTTTGTATTATTTGACTAACATCTTCCTAATTCATCTAGCCCCCAGGCTCTGATAACTATCATTCTATTCTCTGCTTCCATGAGTTTGAATTTTTAGAGTCCACATGTAAGTAAGATAATGCAGTAATTGTCTTTCTGCGCCTGGCTTATTTCACCTAACATAGTATCTGTCAGGTTTATCCGTGTTGTCACCAATGATAGGATTTCCTACTTTTTGAAGGCTGACTAGTACTGCATTGTGTATATGTGCCACATTTTGTTTATTCTTTCATCTGTTGATGGATACTTAGACTGATTTCATATATCGGCTATTGTGAATAATGCTGAAATGAACAAAGGGGTGCAGATATCTCTTTGATATGCTGATTTTTATAGTTTTTGAATATATACCTAGTGGTAGGATTGCTGGGTCATATGATAACGCTGTTTTCAATTTTTTGAGGAACATCCCTACTGATTTCCGAAAGGATTGTACTAATTTGCATTCCCACTAATAGCGTACCAGTGTTCCCTTTACTCCACATCCTCACCAACACTTGCTATTTATCTTTTATCTCCAAAAGAAATTTAGAAGGAACAGTCAAAAGCAGGGGTAAAACCTAGAGCGTGTGGTGTTTGAATCACTGGTGATGTTAAATAGTTTCAGTGAATCAGTAGGAGTAAAAACTGATACGTACTCAAGAGAAAATGAGAGTGGAGAAATAGGAAGAAGCAGAGTACTATCAGAAATAGCAAACAGAGAGGGTGACTTTCTAAAAGAAAATAATGTCTATTTGGGAATGGGCATTGCAATGCATATGCATACTACAGTAAACTGTGTGTATTCAGGGAGGTAAAGAAAGAGAAAGCTTTTTAAAAGAAAAAAGAGGAGGATTATGTAATGGCTCTGAGATAATTGTCTTTGGCTGCAAAGATCAATAGCATGGGTGGTGTCAGCCCAATATTGGACAGGCCATTGCTGGGCATATGTCCTCGAAGAAGTATTTTTTGTGTGTAAGATTGTGATGGACTTTGTACAAGGTTGTGTTTTTTTCAGTCTTTTGTGATAGTTTTGTTGTCAGGCATTTGTGCATAAGAACTCTCCCTTCATGACCTTTCCTGGCTGTTCTTCAGGTTTTTTTTTTTTTTTTTTTTTTTTTTTTTTTTTTTTTTTTTTTTTTTTTAACACAAGTAACTCCATTTTGATTCTGACAACTTTCACAGTACCAACAACTATTTCAAGAAGTTTTACTATAAATAGAAGGAAAGAAAAATAGTAGTAGCTGAAAAAGAGAATTGAAGTCAAAAGAAATTAAAAGAATAAAGGAGAAATAACTGCAAGGTTGCATGGTGATGGAAATAATCTAGCAGGAAACATCTAGGGAACACTGATGATGCAGGAGAGAGGGAAATAATTGCTGGAGAAATAACTTTGTATGAAACATGAACTTGGGTTTAAGGAACTGATGTAATTTGAAGAAAACTGAGAGAAGTTAGAGCACATATGCACACATGAAGGTAAGTGGGACGATGTGATAGTGGCAGTTTGCACATATACCTCAAGGCATATATATATTTTTTGAGATGGAGTTTGACTCTTGCTGCCCAGGCTGGAGTGCAATGGCGTGATCTCGCTTCACCACAGCCTCTGCCTCCCAGGTTCAAGCAATTCTGCCTCAGCCTCCTGAGTAGCTAGGATTACAGGTATGCGCCACCATGCCCAGCTAATTTTGTATCTTTTGTAGAGACGGGGTTTCTCCATGTTGGTCAGGCTGGTCTCGAACTCCTGAGCTCAGGTGATCCGTTCGCCTCCACCTCCCAAGTGCTGAGATTACAGACATGAGCCACCGCACCCAGCCGTCTCAAGGCATCTTAACATTTACTTTCTGTTTATTTAGAAAAATCCTTTATGAACCTACTTAAAGACAAAGATTATCACTGCATTTTTGTGCATGGCCCCGTGCCTAATTTACAATAGTCATTCAACAAATGTTTCTTGAATGAATGAATAAAAATGAAAAACTCAATATTTACGGCTTTGAATATACACAAACTAAAATTAGATTTTAAGCCTGATAAGAAACAAAATGAAATCTCATATTTTAGTCCTTCTTTATGAAGGTTAGAAGTTGTTAGCAAGATATAATGGAAGTTTTATTCTCAAAATAAAAGTTTTTATGATCATCTAAGAACATTTTGATAAGCAATAACTTTTTAAAAAATAACAGCTTTGTTCAAACATGTTGGCTGGGCACGGTGGCTCACGCCTGTAATCCCAGCACTCTGGGAGGCCAAGGAGGGCGGATCATGAGGTCAGGAGTTCAAGACCAGCCTGACCAATACAGTGACACTCTGTCTCTACTAAAAATACAAAAATTAGCTGGGCATGGTGGCCCATGCCTATAGTCCCAGCTACTTTGGAGACTGAGGCAGGAGAATCACTTGAACCAAGGAGGCAGAGGTTGTAGTAAGCTGAGAACGTGCCACTGTACTCGAGCCTTGGTAACAGAGTAAGACTCCATCTCAAAAAAAAAAAAAAAAAAAAAAAAAAAAAAAAAAGAAAGAAATAAATATGTCATATACCATAAAGTGTATCCTTTTAAATATACAATTCAATGGTTTGCAGTATTTTCACAGAGCTGTGCATCCATTATCTCTATCTAATCCAGAATATTTTCATAATCTCAAAAAGAAACCCCATAGCCATAGCAGTCATTTCCTTCCCCTAGTCCCTGGCAACCACCAATCTACTTTCTATCTGTATGTGTTTGCATATTCTGGAAATTCCACAAAAATGAAATTATACACTATGTGACTTTTTGTGTATGGCTTCTTTAACTTAGCATACTGTTTCTAAAGTTCACACATGTTGTACCCATTTTTGCAAGGACATATGTCTTTAATTCTCAATGCATTACAGCATCACCCCAAACTCCACAATCTCATCTACATCTTGTTAGCTCAACCATTCTAAATTTGATTATCTAAATAATCTAAATTAGGTATGGGTGAGGCTCTGGTGTAATCCATCCTGGGGCAAAATTAATCTCCATCTATCAACCTGTGAAACTAGAAAACAAATGATCTGCATACAAGATGCAATAGTGGGACTGGCATAGGATAGCAGTTTTAGACATTTCTGTTCAAAAACAGAAGCCATGAAATGAAAAAAAAGGAGCCAGTAGACCCAAGTAATTAAAAAATTCAACAAGTTGTGCGGATCATGAGGTCAGGAGATCAAGACCCTCCAGGCTAACATGGTGAAACCCCGTCTCTACTAAAAATACAACAAATTAGACATGCGTGGTGGGCGCCTATAGTCCTAGCTACTTGGGAGGCTGAGGCAGGAGAATCACTTGAACCTGGGAGGCGGAGCTTGCAGTGGGCTGAGATCAAGCCACTGCACTCCAGCCTGGGCAACAGAGCAAGAATCTGTCTAAAAAAAAAAAAAAAAGAAATTCAATGAGAAAACTTTATTGGGTTTCAAGGTCTGAGAATCCTCTCTATAGTTTGGGTCCTACTATCTAGGCTCTCAGCTCTGAGTTACCTCTTTTTTTTTTTCAGAAAAAGTAGCACATTTTTGCAACTGAGTCGTTCTCTCAGTTTCCTGCCTATAGACTTTTGGTTGTCCAACAGCCATCTTTCATTTTGTACTCTATTTGTCCTTTTAGATCCAAGATGGGAATGTTTCTGCTCGTATTTAAAATTCCCAAGAACCTTGTAGGTCTCCAGTATACGTCATGTGCACTGGAGACTCACTCTATTAGACAACAAGGTCTTTCAAAATGTTTCTTAGACAGTCTCATCTTTATTTTTGGCTTCTCCTGAGAGGGCTGAAGAGATTTATTAGTCACACGCTTAATCTTTTTTGTGACATATGACTAAATACTTTGACCTTTTGATGGTTTTGAGGTATTAGCAAAAGTTTATGCATCCACATACTCAGCTCTTTTTCCTCTCCTGCCGGTGAAAGTCTTAAATTTTAGCATCAGTTGCAATCCAGAAAGGCTGAGAATCCCCCAAACCAGCAAGCCCTGGTTAACTGGTTACATTTTGCTGAGCAGTTTTCCCCTAACCCTACCAACAGTCTGTTAATGATTACTGAGCGACTCTTTTCTGTTCTTTTCTTTTCTTTTCTTTTCTTTTCTTTTTTCTTTTCTTTTCCTTTCCTTTCCTTTCTTTTCTTTTCTTTTTTTGAGACGGAGTCTTGCTCTGTTGCCTAGGCTGGAGTGCAATGGCACGATCTTGGCTCACTGCAACCATCGCCTCCTGGGTTCAAGCGATTCTCCTGCCTCAACCTCCTGAGTAACTGGGATTACAGGCACCCGCCATTATGACCGGCTACTTTTTGTATTTTTGTAGAGATGGGGTTTCACCATGTTAGCCAGGCCTACGGTGAACTCCTGACCTCAGATGATCCACACACCTCTGCTTCCCAAAGTGCTGGGATTACAGGCGTGAGCCACTGTGCCCAGCCTACTGAGCGACTTTCTAAGATGCTGCCATGCTCCCTTATTTCCTTCTCAGACTTCATCAGCAGCGTCATTAATGTCCTTATTTCTTGAATAGACTCTCAGTCTGTTCATGGCAATCTAGGATTTTTCTATCGTTCTCCTCAAAATGTTTCCAGCCTTTGTCCACGCCCAAGTCAAAAGTCACTTCCACATTTTCAGGTATTTGTTATATCAGTACCCCATTCTCATAAACAAAATCTGTAATTGGCTTTTAAAAATGTAAAATATTGCTTTAATCATTTTTATATCAATTATTGAAATAATATTTTTGATATATTGGGTAAAATACAAAATATATGTGTATTTTTTGAGATGAGGTCTCACTCTGTTGCCCAGGCTGGAATGCAGTGGCACAGATCATAGCTCCCTGTGGCCTCGACCTCCCTGACTCAGGTGATCCTCCCACCTCAGCCTCCCGAGTATCTGAGATCACAGGTGTGCACCACCATGTCTGGCTAATTTTTGTATTTTTTGTAGAGACTGGATTTCGCCATGTTGCCCAGGCTGGTCTCGAACTCCTGGGCTCAAGTGATCTGCCTGCTTTAGCCTCCCAGAGTGCTGGGATTACAGGTATGAGCCCTGCCATAAAATATATCAGCAAAATTAATTTTACTTTTTACTTAAAATTTTTTATTGATACATAATGATTGTATGTATTAATGGGGTGCACATGATCTTTTGATACATGCATGTAATGTGTAGTGATCAAATCAGGGTATTTGGGATATCCATCACCTCAAATGCTTATCATTTCTTTGAGTTGGGAGTATTTCAAATCTTCTAGCTATTTTGAAATATATAATAAATTATTGTTAACTATAGTCACCCTCATGTGCTATTGAATAGAATTTGTGCCTTTTATTTAACTGTGTGTTGGTACCCATTAACCAACTCACATCCTTCCCAGCCTCTGGTAGCCATCATTCTACTCTTAACTTCCATGAGATCAGCTTTTTCAGCTCCCACGTGAGTGAGAACATGTGATGTTTGTCTTTCTGTGCCTGGTTTATTCATAATAGGTTTTCTGTTGTTGCTGTAACAGGTTACCACACACTTAGTGGTGTAAAACAATACGAATTTATCATCTGTGGGTCAGAAGGTTAGGCATCTGACACAGGTCTCACTGGGCTGTAATCAAAGTGTCAGCAGCCTGACAGGGCTCATGGGAGAATCTGGTTCCTTGCATTTTTTTCAGCCTCTAGAGGCTGCCCACATTCCTTGGCTTTTGGCTTCTTTCTTTCATCATCAAAGCCAACAACAGGAGATTGAGTCCTTCTCACATTGCATCACTCTGACCACTTCTTTTGTTCTACCTCCTGCTTTTAAGAACTCTTATAATTACGTTGTTATCATGTAATTCAGGAAAATGTATTTTAAAGTCTCGGTCTATTAAGTCCATCATCTGGGCTTCCTTAGGAACAGCATCTATTACTGATTTTTAAAAACATATGTCATACTTTCCTATTCTTTGCATATCTTGTAGCTTTTTGTTGTTGTTGTTGAACTCTGGCAATTGAAATTATATAATGTGACAGATTTGGAAATCACATTCCTCTTCACTCCTCTCCCATCCCTCAAGAGTTTTTGTTGTTTCTGTTGGTTTATTTATTAAGTGATGTTTCTGGGCTCGTATTCTGTAAAGTCTGTGTAAAGTCTATAAGGGTATACGTGGCCACTGAAGTCTCTGCTTGATTAGCTTAGTGATCAGCTAATGATTAGACAGAGATTTACTTAATTACTTTGAGCCAATAAGGCTCTCAGCCTTTGCTGAAGATCTCTCTTTGTGTGTGTGTGTGTGTGTATTTGTGTTTGTGTTGGAGAACACCCTTGATGCCATGAGAGGTTATTTACAAGTCTGCCTTAGCCTCCACTTTCTGCATGAAGAGGGCCTCAAGGTCAGCAGGGGTGAGAGATCATGGTTTTCTTAGATCTTTCTGGGCACGTGCACAGTCCTGGTTTATGCACATAGCCCTGCTCATTTACATGACTTTCTTGACTCTCAGGAATATTTTATGTTTTTCAAAGTCTTTATGGGCATCTCTTTTCCTGATTTTTCCTTTTAGGTTTTCTTGGTCAGCCTCTTTTTAGCCGCAGTTGCAATGCTGCCTCAGGCAGCCACAATGTTAAACAATTGGCATTGATTGTTTTTGACAAATGTCTTGTAGATAGGGCTGCTTGCACAGAGTGAGCTCTGAGTCATGTCACATAAAGACAAGCCCAAGAGTGGAACTTTTCAGTCAGCTCTCAGAAGGTCAAATAGTAACAAGTGTCTGCGGATGAAGCTTCTGTGGGAGCTCCAAGCACACATTGTTCCCTCCAGTAGCTACAAGATTGCTGTTTTTCACAGCTACCATGAAGCTTTTATCCTCATGGTTTCCATCTTGCAGCTTTCTTTAAGAGTTAGAGAGGGGCTAAAAAGTGAAATTGTCATTTATTGTTTTAGGAGAAAACAAGAAAAGGAGAGATTATGTCTCCTTAAAATGAGGACTTGTTCACAAAGAATTTTATTAAAAACAGAAATGTTAAGTGCCATCTGTCACTTCCACTCGCCACCCAAAACAATGGCGATTTCTCCACAGTGTTGGGCAAATGACTCTCCATGAATTTTAGAGGATACTTGTTCAGGCAGATACAACTCCTTTCATGTTGATTCAGACACAGAAATGGTTTAGATTCATTTTATTTCATAACAGCATTTAGGTTTGCTCTACAGTAGGTAAGTTAAATGTTTTAAACTGAGATTAACCGGCTATTCCTGAATTGGAAATTACAAAAGTAGCCTGAGTATGTCAGAGGGCCCCTGCAACTGGACTTTTATATTTGCCATGTAAATTTGGTTATGCCAACCTCTAGGTTCTAGGCTACAGAGCAAAATTTTCAGCCATCATCATCCTTGAATTTTCTGAAGCTCAGTGGAGAACAACTACAACAAAAAACACACAACAGAAGACAAGCAAGGGACAGCTGTGGTGGCTCACGCCTGTAATTCCGGCACTTTGGGAGGCTAAGGCGAGGGATCATTTGAGGCCAGGAGTTTGAGACCAGCCTGGGCAACATAGCAAGACCCTGTCTATAAAAAGTAAATAAATTACAAAAAAATAAATAAATGAATAATCTGTCTGTGCTGGCACATACCTGTAGTCCCAGCTACTTGGGACAGTGACATGGGAGGACTGCTTGAGCCCAAGAATCTGAGGCTGCAGTGAAGTATGTGACTGTGACACTGCACTCCAGCCTGGGCAACAGAGCCAGGTCCTGGCAGAAAAACCAAACAAATAAACAAACAAAACACCCCCCCCACCACCCACAAATACATATCAACCAAAAAGCCACAAGGACAGGAATGTGAATTTTTTAAAATTAAAGCTAGAATTACCAATAATTCCTTTTATTCTGGTGCTAATTTCATGGGACTTGGGAGTTAATTCAAAATAATATGATTCATTCTTTCATGTTTTCTCAATTCAATTTTTCATGTTTTCTCATATATATATATATTTATTTTCTTTATATTTAAATGTGAATGGTCTACTTAATTAAATAGAAGACAGTGTCACTGAGTGCCTGGTATCTTGGGTTGAATATGATATCTCAGCTTTAATCAGTGATTAAACTTTTCAGCTGGTCAAAGCCAAAAGAAACTATATCCATAATTTCAATATTCTTTCAGACATTTTTAAGCATGATGAAAATAAACTGATTGTTTTGCTTATTTTCCTCTGTCTATTCCTTTGGTGTTACTTGAAATCTTTTAAGATTAGAATGTCTGAGTATTAATAAAAAGTTTCCTTGATGGAGTTACCGCAAATAGTAATATGGTCGAAAATTGGCATTTTTGATAGAAAGAAGGAGTCACAAACAATCTCTTTGACTATCTAATCCAATCTGGGACCTAGGAAGCCAGTTATGTTTCATTGTTCTAGGAACCTTAGCAGATCTAAAGACCAAAGCAGGTTTTTAAAAAATTTACTGTTACACAGGGATTGGTCCCACTGAAGCTTGGAGTTTCTTTCTCATTCTTGGTGCAGCTTTGTAGAAAACTCACTACCTGATCAGACAAATATTTGCCTACGTATTAAGGTGACCAGCATTTTAGAAATATGTGTCTACTTGGTTTACATGGGAGTGTATCACCATCAGCGTTGATGGTAGTTTTGGTTATGTAGAAAACCACACATACGTGTCCTCCTCCCCAGCCTCTCCATAGAAACACGTGAATGTGGCGGCTGGTTTATGGAGTGGGGAATATCCATTAGTCTCTGGTGGCTTGAGCCAACATAAATGATTCCTTAGAGCAGTGAGATGGAAAACTAGAAATCTAACTAGCTATACACTAGACAAGGAATAGACCTCCTCCTATAATTAACGTGCAAGGGGGAAGCATTGCTCCATGTGAGGTCTGATGGCCTCTCTGCATCACTAGTTCATTGGGTGTGAATGATGTCTGCTTGTTTATCTGGAAATCTGGAAGTTTGCCTTTGTCTTATCTTTATACCTCATTGCCCCACCATCTCTTTTTCAAATCTCATTTAAAAGGTATTTAGATATTTTCTCCTTGCCCATCTTTCTTAATTTTACTCTGCCTCTTGATGGCCTTGTGATTCGATGTCTAACATTATTTTTTCCAGGGTGTCTGCCACTCTTCTTCTTCAACTCAAACCTTGCTATAAAACATCTGCAAATTTTGCTTATGAAGCTCAGCCTAGTGCATGGGAATGTAGTTGCCTAAAGTAGTCCAGGACAGTGAATTATTTCTAGAATATAAATTGGTCACTTATGAAATTGCATTAATTCAGTTACTAATAGGCTTACAAGCTAAACTATTAGCCAACTGTATCAATGCACTTAGAACTTAGGGAATATTTATAGAATAAAATACAGAAATGTTCTGAAATAAAATTATCATGTAAGAGAATGGTCCCTCTTTTTATAGTAAGAAGTATTTTAGCCAGAAGAGTATGTAAGTACTAAAGAGATCTAGGATTTTGAGGGATTTCTGGTTACCTAGAAAGGTGAAAAGGGGTTTAGAAAATTCTAAGATTTCCTGGCACAAAATTGGAGGGAGTATAACAGTACCTGTCAATATTTAAATCTCTTGTAAGGCCGAGTGTGGTGGCTCACACCTCTAATCCCAACACTTTGGGAGGCTGAGGTGGGTGGATCACCTGAGGTCAGGAGTTTGAGACCACCCTGGCTGACACAGTGAAACCCCAACTTTACTAAAAATACAAAAATTAGCTGGGTGTGGTGGTGTGCGCCTGTAGTCTCAGCTACTCGGAAGGCTGAAGCAGGAGAATTGCTTGAACCAGGGAGGCAGAGTACAGTGGAGATTGCACTTCTATACTCCAGCCTGTGTGACAGAGTGAGACTCCGTCTCAAAACAAAAAACAAAAAAACAAAACTCTTGTAGCTTCTGCATATTTCCTTTCCTTGTTAAAAAGGCTGAGGGACAGGTGTTCAGGAAGGGGACCATGACAGTCACACTTCCATTCTCTGTAGCCCAAGGGCATTTGGAAGTTGGCTGAGATAAACTTCAAGTCAGCTTTATCAAATGTGTGAATTCCACTGGATCTAGACTGAGGGCAGTCAATTAGTTTCAGTTGACCTATTGGAGATCCTTTTCCTTAGTGCTGCACTTCAGTCACAAAGTACAACAGAGACACTGGCAGGATCTACACCACCATCATTGACACCGTTGAGAGGTACACTTCTAAGTAGAATCTGATTTTGCCCAAGTCTCCAATTCCTAAGCATGAGCCACTTTTTTTTTTTTTTCAAAGAAAGTAATTTCTTGTGCCAGGCTTTTCTCACCAATAGTGGCCTAGCTAGACCTCTCAGATATGTGGTAGTTAATCTAGACCAAAAATTAGGGGAGCATGTCTTTTTCTGTTGTGAGTGGGCTGAGCATCTCAGTTTCTGGGCTACCTTCAAAGTTTGTGAATGCCAACACGTTTGTCTGTATTATTCTTGGCAATATTGGTCCTGGAGAGAGCATTTCTTGGATGGATGCTGCACTGCAGGAAATGAAGGTTTCTGGCCAAAGTGATACCATTCCAAGGAGCTCTGCCTTCCAGGGAGAGGCTTTCTGTGAAATGCACCATGCCACTGCTTTGAGATATGTCTATCAGCCTCTCAAGGAGACTGATTGTGATCAAGTGGCTAGAAGCAGAGCTTTAAGGGCAGATGACAGAGCACAACAGATTTTCCTCCACATCCACATCATTTGCAAAAATGTTTCAGAACTTAAGATCTGGAAGTTTGTCTATCAAAATTCCCCAGAGAAAGAAGGCACAGCTTTAAGTTAGGGTTGCTTCAAATTGTCTTTTCTTTGATGCTTAGATTTTCTTTAGATCTCCTTGGGGGAGAATTAAGACATGGGATTCAATTTGCTTATTCATGGTGAGGCTGAGGGGAAACTGTTTTGGAGAAGGTAGTAATTTGCAGTTTGTGTTTCTTTGTAGAAGAGCCCAAAGAAAAGGCTGACACTTCAAAATGGAAGAGAGTGATATATCCTGTGATATGCTGTCATGGCTTCCCAAATCTGTTGAGCTCCAAGATGTTATGAGGCCTCCCTAAGGGTTTCTGGAAGAAAGGTCTGCCAGGGCTGATACTGAATCTTTGCCTGATCCATTATCTGTAGATCTTACCCTCATCACTGTTTTCAGGGAAGGGATTTTAAGTCGTAACTCTCTACCTTCAGAATAACACAACAATTTGAGCTGGATATATTTGCTCTTTTACTCTTTTGGTCAACATTTACTGACGCCTATTGTGTGAAAATGGAAGTACATGAATTTTCTTCTGCCTCCGTGATAGTGTTTTGTGCTTTTAATAAGTCAGTTACCCATTGACACCTGGGTTTGCTTCAGAAAGGGGAAGGTCATTTTCCTCAAGCAATGGTGTAAAGGGGCTCATCCTTTAAAAGAATCTGGTTGCTGGGCCATAGCTGCTTTCTCATGCTGCTTCATCTGGGTGGTTTTTCTTATTCAGGATAAGCTTTCATGAGTTAAAACTATTTCCCAATGGTCTGCCTTGTCTCCTCAGAGTATCTTTCAGATGACTATGCCTGCATATGAAAGCTTTTGGTTGAGGCTGAATAAGCTCACTCTAAGACAGATGTTCAGTCTGTAGAAATGTAATAGAAAATCCATGCAGTGCCTCATCAGCTTCAGGTTGATGATGTGATTCCACTTCAGGTGCTTTGTCTTCAGTGTAAACTTTTTCATCTGTTACTTTGAAGATGGAATGATGGTTTCAAATTGGATTTAGGATGCTGATGGAAACCAGCACCTACTTCATTGCTCCTGGAGGTCTGCACACTTGTTATTCCTGTCAGCTTGAGAAAAGGCTACCTTTTACCTCCTTGAGCCCCTTTTTGGTGAAGATTTCCCTTCTAGTCACTGTTGATTCCTTTTCCTTAAGGTACACAGTGCTAAATCCTTTAGTTGTTGTGATAGGTCAGGGCTATTTCTGAACTTGTCTCTTCCTTTCTTTCCTTTCTTGCCCTCCTACCTTCCTTCTCGTGTTCTGAGGGGAATACCTCAGGTGTATTTGATCAGCATCTGCATTTTCTTTTCTTTTCTATTTTTTATTTTTTGCTGCCTCCTTCTTCTTCCTCCCCTTCCTTCCTTCCTTCCTTCCTTCCTTCCTTCCTTCCTTCCTTCCTTCCTTTCTTCCTTTCTTTCTTTCTTTCTTTCTTTCTTTCTTTCTTTCTTTCTTTCTTTCTTTTCTCTTTCCTTCATCTTTCTTTCTTTTTCTTTTTTTTAAGTAGCAACAGGGTCTTGCTATATTGCCCAGGCTGGTCTCGACCTACTGACCTCAAGCAATCCTCCCACCTTGGCCTTCCAAAATGCTGGGATTACAGATGTGAGCCACTGCATCTGGCCAGCATCTACGTTTTCAATGTGAGTCACCAGTATCCTTTTAAAATGCTCCTTTTAAAATGGATGTTTCCACATAGGTAGGTGCAAAACTGATTTGCAGCCAGTATGCGCAGGTATGTCCACACTAATGGTTAAAATATTGAAAAATGTCTAAATTGATCAGTAAATGGTCCCTTTCTTGAGACCCTGGGTACCCCCTCTGCTGCCTGGGCTAATTTGGCCTCTAATCCAAAGGCTTCCTTGGAACTCCCTACAAAGGGATCTCAGACCCTACTCCAGGGCAGTGACATCCGGAATCCATAATGGTTGGCCAGTGCCTAGTTATTAACTATTTGGAACATCACCATCACCCCTGGTTATGAGTCAGATTTTATTGGCAGAGCTTTCCAGTCCTTCATGCCTATACTTCTTCTGGGACTAAAATATTTGGTTGGAAGCTTGACTTCCAGGATTAGATGTCTACTGACTTCTGGAAATGAAGGTAAGCGTCATATTAGAAAATAAAATTTAAATCCATGTAAATCCCATAGTAACCCTAAAACAATTTCCCAGTCCTGGGCTAAAATCTTCATGATATGCTTGATGTGTTCCAATCCCCCTTTTCCCCCAAGACAGTATTTGGAGTCAACTCAGCTTTTGTAAGTTTTGGTAAATGAGTGATTGCATATTTAAGAATATATACCTCCAGGTCATTAAGGAAAAGTTCTAATCTTCTGGGGTGATTTTTTTTTTTTTGGTTGGGGGCGGGGAAGGCTTTTCAGTTATCACCTCTTTGTTTAGTGGTTTGGCAGGAGGAGATGGACTTAACCAGCTTCCAGGAATTAACATTTGTCTTTTCAAGTTAAAAAATTTGTCCTCTGTTTGGTATTTTAAAAATGTGTTTCAACTTGTACTGTACATCGGAGCTCTGGAGTGAAATTTTTAGAACTCTGGAAACAAATGGAATGAACTCGCTTTTGTGTGTCAATATGTGGTTTTATGGACAGGAATGGATGGGGGCATGCCCGTGGAAGGTCCATTCGTTTCTCTCATGTTTGAAAGCTTCACTCTGAAATGCCTTTAACGGAGATGATTGTGTAATATAGAGGTGGTTGTTCACTGTACCAGCACTGATGTGCTGCATTTAGACCAAATGACTAACTTTGCAAATAGACTATTTATGTTGAGTAGGAGAAAAGCTTCTCCACCAAAGTGCATTTTTAATGATCTACTTTAAGAGTAAGTGGGTTTAGAAGTAGCTGCCCAGGAATCTGATTGGCTGGCACCAATGCCACTTCCCATAATTACCCAATAAACCATAAGGGCTTTGTTGGCACATTTGTTCAAGTCTGTCGTGTCTGACCAGCTGCCACCTTGCATTCTAAGTCCACTTCTAATATCCTCTTTAAAACCTTTGTGGAGAAATTTGGTGCCTACACACCTTTGAAAAATCTTAGTGGAGAAGTTTGGTATTGATGCACTACAAATTTCATAATGAAACGCTGTGCTATTTTTTTGTAAGTTGGTTATGTTTTCCCTGAATAGCTAAAATTATAAAAATCATGATCTGGAGTAAGCTATATCAAGTTTTGAAAAAATGCTTCACTTCTTAGTACATTTAGGATTTTCACTGAAAATATAGATGTTATCTAACCTAAAAGATTCAAATCACAAATTATATCTTAAAACTAATGCTTGAAACATGTGGAAACAATACACTAAAAAAAAATTAAATAGATAAAAAAAAGGTAAATTGTGTCCGGGAGGTAGGAGGTAACTTGTTCAGTTTCTATGGTTAAAAAAAACCATATAACCATACAACTGATTTTGTAAAACCATATAACCAATTTCATAATGTAAAAAATTAGAAAAGTATACACTAAGTACAATCACAGTGTTCTTTAATTTCTATATGAAGCATTTCAATTGTATTATAGACCAAGGATATTAAAATGGTTCTTACCTCATTTTGTGAGAAGGAAGAGGAAACTTGAAACTACAGTAAATATAGTGCATTCAGGGAAAAAGCATTTCATTATACAGGAGTACAGAGATTTTGGATCTTTCATTCATATCTTAAGATCTTTCTATTAAGATCTTAGGTGCATTTTTTATTGACTGGAGGGTGAGTAAACAACATTGTCTGTGGGCTCTGCCACTTGTTGCTGACATCTACAGTAACCTATTTTCCCAGAATACAGTGGCACTGTCTACATTATCATGTAATTAAGTGTAACATAGGAACGGTGACATACTGAATAAAGAATGTTGCTATACACTGAAAAGCTAAAAGAAATCAGCTCTTACAATGGCTGTGCAGGCCTTCCAGAAAGGAATAGCTTCACTTTCAAGAAAGTATCACAGAGTGAATCTTTGTACCAGTGTAAAATATTTCTACAGCAGAATATTGACTCTATGGGGAGGTAAATATTGGCAATGAGCTAAAATGAGATAGAAGACATTAAATGCACTTGACAGCAATTGGCTGAAGAAAATTCAGGAGATGCGATAGCAACAGAGCACAACAAAATAACACAATTAAGGACACATTAGCCGTATGCCTCTATTATATTGAGAACACAGCAATCTAAATGACCAGGTGACGACCTTCAACCTAAACTGGAAGGTGTCTGACAAAGTCCATGTTGGTTTGGAAACTAAAGGTGGAAAATGAGATTAAATATTAGAGGGCATGGGATGGTAGTGATCTGCAACTTGGCGCTGATGTGAGGATTTGATAAGTTAAAGCTCACTGGGATGCAATGGTGGAAAAGATGGTCTGGGTATATCATATGGATCTTTTGTCATCTGTACTTTATGTCAGCAAATATTTATTTATTTATTTTTTTGAGATGGAGTCTCACTCTGTCGCCAGGCTGGAGTGCGGTGGTGCGATCTCAGCTCACTGCAACCTCCACCTCCCAGGTTCAAGCGATTCTCCTGCCTCCGCCTCCCGAGTAGCTGGAACTATAGGCATGTGCCACCACACCCACCTAATTTTTGTATTTTTTAGTAGAGATGGGATTTCATCATGTTGGCCAGAAGGGTCTCGATCTCTTGACCTCGTGACCCTCCTGCCTTGGCCTCCCAAAGTGCTAGAATTACAGGCGTGAGCCACCGCACCCGGCTTGCCAGCAAATATTTATATGTGGTACATGTTAATACACCAGAATAAGAGAACCTTTTAATTAAAGGGTGAAAACTCTTTCATAGCCACTGCATCTGATGCATACTACAACTCTAGTCAAATGGCTCTGTAATTGTTGATTCTAGATCTGTCTTCTGTCCAGCCTCCGATCTTCTATTAGGCAGGCACTGTGTCCTCAGAATCCTGCCTAGTGCCAAGTATACTGTCATCCCTGAATCAATGGGTCTCACAGTGATTTTACATTTGAGACTGGGTGTCTGAAAAGGCAGATGGGCTGGTTCTTTAGGAGCCTTCTCCACACCTCACATATATTTCATTTCTTTTTCATGGGCTTGTCTTAGGTAGGGCTTGGTCACAAAACTGTGTGACTTTCTCTTATACCCACCAGATTCACATTTGTTCTAAGGTTGTTGCCAAACTGTCCATGCAGCTAAAGTAAATATATGGTGAAGAAGGAAAAGAAGGAAGAAAGGATAAATGAAGGCATTTAATTTTAAGAACTAAAATCCCAACAAATATTCTATTAGTAGCGGTAGGGTGAATAATTTAATTATTAATCTACTTGTAAATGTTTATAGAATTATATATTAGATAAGTCCTGTAGAAAAATTTAAGACCACCTTTCTTTTCTGACTGTTTGGATTGTCATGGAGGACGGGAGGCAGGACTAGATTGCAACTCTAGACAGAGCAGCTTGCGGGGCTCGCATTGTGAATTTTAGCTCCAGATTGACTGCAAGAACAAATCAGCAATCCGAGGGGACCCACAAACCCTCTGAAGGAAGCAGACTACTCCCGCAGGACCCGGGAGACTCCCCCTCCCCCGCAAAACTGTGAGTGCCCCAACTTTGGAAGCGGGGAAGGGAGACCCTCCTCTCCTGAACACACACTCCCACTGGAGAAGCTGAAGGTCTGTTAGCGGGAGAAGTTTGCAACTTTACCTGGAGCTGAGTCAATTTGGAGAGTGGAGAGAAATACAGGGGTAGAGGAAGTAGCAGAAAGGTCCTGGGAGCTCACTGGCTCCCTAAGCAGCCCATTCCTGCCTGGCACCA
The DNA here is from genome assembly GCF_001698545.2 of Rhinopithecus bieti. NCBI lineage: Eukaryota > Metazoa > Chordata > Mammalia > Primates > Cercopithecidae > Rhinopithecus > Rhinopithecus bieti. The sequence continues at coordinate 826,130 of NW_016804965.1, forward strand.
CAGGGATCCAACAGGAGAGGAGCAGGGGGTAAAACTCCACAGGGAGAAGGAAATCTCTAGCTGAACTCTAACAATTTGAACGGGGTGAGAAGCCTCCTGGCTAGAACTCGGGGGAGAGTGCACATCTGGTGTGCAGACTCCACAGGCTGGGGAGGAACCAAGCCCTTTCTTTCGCAGCTGGGAGAAGGGTGGCCTGGGGAAGGTTTTCAAGCCTGTATGGCTCTCCACTCTCTGCCCTCCAACTGGAAAGGGACTGGGGGCAGCACGTTGGGAGTGAGACCAGCCCTTTGGTTTGTGTGGGAGCTGGATGAGGCCTGTGACTGCTGGCTTTCTCCTACTTCCCTGCCAACCTGCATGACTCAGCAGAGGCAGTCATAATTCTCTTAGGTACACAACTCCAGTGACCTGTGAATCTCACCCCCATCCCCCACAGCAGCTCCAGCAAGACCTGCCCAAGTAGAGTCTGAGTTCAGACATGCCTAGCCCTGCCCCCACCTGATGGTCTTTCCCTACCCACTCTGGTAGCAGAAGAAAAAGAGCATATAACCTTGGGAATTTTAGGGCACTGCCCACCACTGGTTTCTCCTCATACTACCACAGCTGATGCTCTCTAGAAAGTTCCATCTTCTGGCAGGAGGCCAACCAGCACAAAAATAGAGCATTAAACCACCAAAGCTAAGAAACCTCACGGCATCCATTGCATGCGGGCCCCCCTCCACTGGAACAGGCACTGGCATCGCAGCTGGGAGGAGGGCATCCATGGTTGAGAGACCAATAGACAGTTCACATCATAGGACTCTGTGCAGACAACCCCCAGTACCAGCCTGGAGCTCGGTAGACTTGCTGGGTGGCTAGACTCAGAAGAGAGACAACAATCACTGCAGTTAGGCTCACAGGAAGCCACATCCATAGGACAAGGGAGAGTGTACTACATCAAGGGAACACCTCGTGAGAAAAAAGAATCTGAACAACAGCCTTTAGCCCTAGACCTTCCCTCTGACAGAGCCTACCCAAACGAGAAGGAACCAGAAAACCAATTGCGGTAATATGACAAAACAAGGCTCTTCAACACCCCCCAAAAATCACACTAGTTCACCAGCGATGGATCCAAACCAAGAAGAAATCCCCGATTTACCTGAAAAAAAAAAAAAAAAAAAAAAAAAAAAAAAAAATTCAGGAGGTTAGCTATTAAGCTAATCAGGGAGAGACCAGAGAAAGGTAAAGCCCAATGCAAGGAAATCCAAAAAATGATACAAGAAGTGAAGGGAGAAATATTGAAGGAAATAGATAACTTAAAGATAAAACAATAAAAAATTCAGGAAACTTTGGACACACTTTTAGCAATATGAAATGCTCTGGGATGTCTTAGCAATAGAATTGAACAAGTAGCAGAAAGAAATTCAGAGCTCAAAGACAAAGTCTTTGAATTAACCCAATCCAACAAAGACAAAGAAAAAAGAATAAGACAATATAAACAGGGGCTAGGTGCAGTGGCTCACACCTGTAATCCCAGCACTTCGGGAGACTGAGGCGGACAGATCACGAGGCCAGGAGTTTGAGACCCACCTGGCCAATATGGTGAAATCCCATCTTTACTAAAAATACAAAAATTAGCTAGGCATGGGGGCACGCACCTGTAGTCCCAGGTACTTGGGAGACTGAGGCAGAAGAATTGCTTGAACCTGGGAGGTGGAGGTTGCAGTGAGCCGAGATCATGTCACCGCACTCCAGCCTGGGTGACAGAGCAAGAGCATCTCAAAAAAAAAAAAGAAAGAAAAAAAGAAAAAAACCCAGAAAATATAAACAAAGTCTCCAAGAAGTCTGAGATTATGTTAAATGACCAAACCTAAGAATAATTGGTGTTCTTGAGGAAGAAGAGAATTCTGAAAGCTTAGAAAACTTATTTGGGGGAACAATTGAGGAACATTTCCCTGGCCTTGCTAGAGACCTAGACATCCAAATACAAGAAGCACAAAGAACAACTGGGAAATTCATCAGAAAAAGATCTTCATGTAAGCACATTTCATCAGGTTATCCAAAATTAAGATGAAGAAAATAATCTTAAGAGCTGTAAGACACAAGCACCAGGTAACCTCTAAAGGAAAATCTATCAGATTAAGAGCAGATTTCTTGGCAGAAACCCTATAAGCTAGAAGGGATTGGGGCCCTATCTTCAGCCTCCTCAAACAAAACAATTATCAGTCAAGAATTTTGTATCCAGTGAAACTAAGCATCATATATGAAGGAAAGATACAGTCTTTTTCAGACAAACAAATGCTGAGAGAATTCTCCATTACCAAGCCACCACTACAGGAACTGCTAAAAGGAGCCCTAAATCTTGAAAAAAATCCTGGAAACACATCAAAACAGAATCTCTCTAAAGCATAAATTACACAGGACCTATAAAACAAAAATACAAGTTAAAAAGCAAAAACAAAAAACAAAAAAACCAAAGTACACAGGCAACAAAGAGCATGATGAATGCAAAGATACCTCACATTTTAATACTAATATTGAATGTAAATGGCCTAAATGCTCCACTGGATAAGAACTCACCAACCAACTATCTGCTGCCTTCAGGAGACTCACCTCACTTAAGGTAACATAAACTTAGCTTAAGGTGACATACACTAGCTTAAGGACTCACATAAACTTAAAGTAAAGGGGTGGAAAAAGGCATTTCATGCAAATGGACATCAAAAGCAAGCAGGGGTAGCTATTCTTATATCAGGCAAAACAAACTTCAAAGCAACCATGGTTAAAAGAGACAAAGAGGAACATTATATAATGGTAAAAGACCTTATCCAATAGGAAAATATTATAATCCTAAACATATGTGCACCTAATGCTGGAGATCCCAAATTTATAAAACAATTACTAATAGACCTAAGAAATGAGATAGGCAGCAACACAATAATAGTGGAGGACTTCAATACTCCACTGACAGCACTGGACAGGTCATCAAGACAGAAAGTCAACAAAGAAACAATGTATCTAAACTATACCTTGGAACAAATGGACTTAACAAATATATACAGAACATTTCATTCAACAACTGCAGAATACACATTCTATTCAATAGCACATGGAACTTTCTCCAAGAAAGACCATATGATAGGCCATAAAGCGAGCCTCAATAAATTTAAGAAAATTGAAATTGTATCAAGCACTTGCTCAGACCACAGTGGAATAAAATTGGAAATCAACTCCAAAAGGAACCCTCAAAGCAATTCAAATACATGGAAATTAAATAACCTGCCACTGAATAAGCGTTGGGTCAAAAACAAAATGAAGATGGAAATTAAAAAATTATTCAAACTGAACTACAATAATGACACAACCTATCAAAACCTCTGGAATACAACAAAGGTGGTGCTAAGAGGAAAGTTCATAGCCCTAAACACCTACATTAAAAAGACTGAAAAAGCACAAACAGGCAATCTAAGGTCACACCTTAAGGAACTAGAGAAACAAGAAGAAACCAAATCCAAACTCAGCCAAAGAAAAGAAATAACGAAGATCAGAGCAGAATGAAATTGAAACAAAAATAATATAAAAGATAAATGAAACAAAGAGCTGTTCTTTGAAAAGATAAATCAAATTGATAGACCATTGGCAAGGTTAACCAAGAAAAGAAGAGAGAAAATCCAAATAACCTCACTAAGAAACAAAACAGGAGGTATTACAACTGACACCACTGAAATACAAAAGATCACTCAAGGCTACTATGAGCACCTCTGTGTACATAAACTGGATAACCTAGAAGAGATAGATAAATTCCTAGAAAAATATAACCCTCCTAGCTTCAATTAAGAAAAATTAGATACCCTGAACAGACCAATAACAAGCAGTGAGATTGGAATGGTAATTTAAAAATTACTGACAAAATTAAGTCCAGGACCAGACAGATTCACAGGAGAATTCTACCAGACAGTCAAAGAAGAATTGGTACCAATCCTTTTGACACTGTTCCACAAGATAGAGAAAGAAAGAACCCTCCCTAATTCATTCTATGAAGCCAGTATCACCCTAATACCAAAACCAGGAAAGGATGTAACCAAAAAAGAAAACTATCTTTGATGAACATAGATGCTAAAATTCTTAACAAAAGCTAACTGAATCCAACAACGTATCAAAAAGAATCCACCATGATCAAGTGGGTTTCATACCAGGGATGCACGCATGGTTTAACATACACAAGTCAATAAACATGATACACCACATAAGCAGAATTAAAACAAAAATAATGGCTGGGTGCAGTGGCTCATGCCTGTAAATCCCAGCACTTTGGGAAGCTGAGGAGGGTGGATCACTTAAGGTCAGGAGTTCAAGACCAGCTTGACCAAAAGATGAAACCCCATTTACTAAAGATACAAAAATTAGCCGGGCATGGTGGCAGGTGACCATAGTCCCAGCTCCCCGGAAGCTGAGACAGGAGAATTGCTTGAGCCCAGGAGGCAGAGTTTGCAGGTAGCTGAGATCACGCCATTGCACTCCAGCCTGGATGACAGAGCAAGACTCTGTCTCAAAAAAAAAAAAAAAAAAAAAATTACATGATCATTTCAATAGATGCAGAAAAAGCATTTGACAAAATCCAGCATACCTTTATGATTAAAATGCTCAGAAAAATTGGCACACAAGGGACATACTTTAATGTAATAAAAGCCATCTATGACAAACCCACAGCCAACATAATATTGAATTAGGAAAAGCTGAAAGCATTCCCTCTGAGACCGGGAACAAGACAAGGATGTCCACTCTCACCACTCCTCTTTAACGTAGTACTAGAAGTCCAGAGCAGTCAGACAAGAGAAAGAAATAAAGGGCATCCAAATCGGTAAAGAGGAGGTCAAACTGTCACTGTTTGCTGACAATATGATCGTTTACCTTGAAAACCCTAAGGACTCCTCCAGAAAGCTCCTAGAATTGATAAAAGAATTCAGCAAAGTTTCTGGATAAAAGATTAATGTACACAAATCAGTCGCTCTTCTATACACCAACAGCGACCAAGAGGAGAATGAAATCAAGAACTCAATCCCTTTTACNAGAAAAGCATTTGACAAAATCCAGCATACCTTTATGATTAAAATGCTCAGAAAATTGGCACACAAGGGACATACTTTAATGTAATAAAAGCCATCTATGACAAACCCACAGCCAACATAATATTGAATTAGGAAAAGCTGAAAGCATTCCCTCTGAGACCGGGAACAAGACAAGGATGTCCACTCTCACCACTCCTCTTTAACGTAGTACTAGAAGTCCAGAGCAGTCAGACAAGAGAAAGAAATAAAGGGCATCCAAATCGGTAAAGAGGAGGTCAAACTGTCACTGTTTGCTGACAATATGATCGTTTACCTTGAAAACCCTAAGGACTCCTCCAGAAAGCTCCTAGAATTGATAAAAGAATTCAGCAAAGTTTCTGGATAAAAGATTAATGTACACAAATCAGTCGCTCTTCTATACACCAACAGCGACCAAGAGGAGAATGAAATCAAGAACTCAATCCCTTTTACAATAGCTGCAAAAAATGAAAACAAAAACAAAAACAAAACAAAACTTAGGAATATACCTAACCAAGGAGTTAAAAGACCTCTACAAGGAAAACTACAAAACACTGCTGAAAGAAATCATAGATGACACAAACAAATGGAAACACATCCCATGCTCATGGATGGGTAGAATCAATATTGTGAAAATGACCATACTGCCAAAAGCATTCTACAAATTCAATTCAATTCCTATCAAAATACCACCATCATTCTTCACAGTATTAAAAAAAAATTCTAAAATTCATGTGGAACCAAGAAAGAATCTGCATAACCAAAGCAAGACTAAGCAAAAAGAACAAATCTGGAGGCATCATGCTACCTAATTTCAAACTATACTCTAAGGCCGTAGTCACCAAAACAGCATGGTGCTGGTACAAAAGTAGGCATATAGACCAATGGAATGGAATAGAGAACCCAGAAATAAACCCAAATGCTCACAGCCAACTGATCTTCGACAAAGTAAACAAATATATAAAGCGGGGGAAAGGATACCCTTTTCAACAAAAGGTGCTGGGATAATTGGCTAGCCATGTGTAGGAGAATGAAACTGGATCCTCATTCCTCACCTTGTACAAAAATCAACAAAGACCTGAAACTATAAAAATTCTAGAAGATAATATTGGAAAATTTTCTAGACATTGGCTTAGGCAAGGATTTCATGACCAGAAAACCAAAAGCAAACGCAGTAAAAACAAGGATAAATAGTTCTGACCTAATTAAACTAAATAGCTTTTGCATGGCAAAAGGAACAGTCAGCAGAGTAAATTGACAACCCACAGAGTGGGAGAAAATCTTCACATTCTATACATCTGAAAAGGACTAACAGCCAGAATCTACAATGAATTCAAACAAATCAGTAAGAAAAAAAACAAACAATCCCATCAAAAAGTTAGCTAAGGACATGAATAGACAATTCAAAAGAAGATATACAAATGGCCAACAAACATGTGAAAAAATGCTCAACATCACTAATGATCAGGGAAATGCAAATCAAAACCACAGTATGATACCACCTTACTCCTGCAAGAATGGACATGATCAAAAGATCAAAAAATGGTAGATTTTGGTGTGGATGTAGTGAACAGGGAACACTTCTACACTGCTGGTGGGAATGTAAACTAGTACAGCCGATATGGAAAACAGTGTGGATATTCCTTAAAGAACTAAAAGTGGAACTACCATTTGATCCAACAATCCCATTACTGGGTATCTACGCAGAGGAAAAGAAGTTATTATTCGAAAAAGATATTTGTACATGCATGTTTATAGCAGCACAATTCACAATTGCAAAATTGTGGAACCAACCCAAATGCCCATCAATCAACATGTGGATAAAGAAACTGATATATATATATATATATGTATATAAAAATATAAAATACTACACAGCCATAAAAAGGAATGAATTAACAGCATTTGTGGTGACCTGGATGAGATTGGAGACTATTACTCTAAGTGAAGTAACAACTCAGGAATGGAAAACAAAACATCACGTGTTCTCACTGATATGTGGGAGCTAAGCTATGAGGACGCAAAGGCATAAGAATCAGTCAATGGACTTTGGGGATTTGTGGGGAAGAGTGGGGGGGAGATGAGAGATAAAAGACTAAAAATACGGTACAGTGTACCCATGGTGATGAGTGCATCAAAATTTCACAAATCACTACTAAAGAACTTACTCATGTAACCAAATACCACCTGTACCCCAATAACTTACGGAAAAATAAAAAAATAAAAAATAAAATTTAAGACCATATACACACATATACATACATGAACTTATCTATACCTTATTTAATATGACTGAATGTCAGGCAGACTCATAGATCTTCTGACTCTGTTACTGACATACTTCTGTCTCAATTTTGTTTTATGAGCACTGGTTGTACAAATATTCAAGTGATGGGCAAAATTTCATGTTTTGCATTACCCTGGTTCATGTCCATGATTTCTGTTTTGTTCGCAGGAGGAATATAAGTTTTAATCTCTGTTTTTATAGATGCCTGGTATAGCTCAAAATTTTATATTTGGTTTTTGAGTATGTGCGTGTTGGGTTCCAGGTGAAACTATTTTCATGCTGTGTTTTGTATTCAGTTTGTTTTCTTTTGTAGAAAGAGATTGTCAAAATTCACATCGATACAGTTTACTGGTATCCCAGCCTCAGATTTGGTAAGTTGGCTTGATTCCTGCTGACCTCCCTGAGCCAGGGGTAGGGGACGCAGGCCTTTGAGGCAAATGCATGTGTATTTAGCTCCTCCCTTTCCTAACTGAGTAATCACAGGCAAGCGTCTCTACTTTTCTAAGCCTCCATTTTCTCATTTGTAAATAGGGGATGGTATATTCTTTATTGGATTTTTGTGAAGAGTAAATAAAATAATCTAAAGTACCATGGAAACATTCATTAATGGGGATTTTAGAAGCAGAGCAGTCATTCTTCCTTTCAGCATTTGTCTACATAGTTATTTAATGGGAGAGAGATCTTTTAACCTCTCGTTACCTTATTTTCTCTGTGAGGATGTTAATTCCATGATATTACAGGTAATACTGTTTATTATAGATACTGATTTATTTCATGCCAGGACTTCCTCAGACCTGATTTAATGTAATGCTTTTAAAGCAAATGAACTCTGTTTTGGTCAGAGTGAGGCTCCTGTTTTTGCTGATTATACATCTGATTTATTGGCAGAATGGAAGAATTAACAAAGAAGAGGATTTGAACTCTCTGAACATCAGGGTTATATTCATATATATTATTATCATCATTGCTACCACCACCATGAGTATCCACGGACGGACCTTGTTATTTACTCAGGGAGGTACTAAGCACTTTTTGCAAATTTAATTTTGGAACAACCTGAGGACATAAGCAAATATTATTGTCCTCATCTTATAGATAACAAAATTGAGGAAAAAGTCGTTAAAACTTTTCCAAGGTCAGAGCTGGAGTCAAACTCAATAACTCCAATACCTGCTTCTTTAACCATTAAATGGTTGTCTTTGTCATTATTTTAAAAAGTTTTATCCTTCTTATGCATCCCAAAACTATTTAAAACATTACAATACAGCCCTAGATTCGTAGCATCCCAGGAGACCTCTGGGGTGAGCTTCCTCTCTTTTCCTAGCTATCACTAGCTATTTTATGGTGTGTGTACATGTGCACGTGTGTACTCATGTGTGCACGTAATTTAGCTTAATCGTTGCTATGTATACTCTGTCAATCCTGACTCTTATCCTATAGCTCAGTCATCCCTTAAATGTTGCCCTGGAAGATGGAGAGGAAGTTTCTAGGTCAAGTCGTAAGGGAGTTCTGACTTAGGATGCTACTCTGGATGTTCCAGCGTCTGAGGATCATGCTTGGGATGCTGCTCACCCTCCTAACTTTTCCGACTTCCTTAACCAAGCTCAGCCCTCAGTCCTTGGCAGTGGTTGGCCTGGCAATCTCGTGTTTGTCACTGATATGGTTTGGCTCTGTGTTCCCACTCAAATCTCACCTTGCATTGTAATAATCCCCATGTGTCAAGAGCAGGACCTGGTGGAGATAACTGACTCATGGGGGCAGTTCCCCCATGCTGTTCTCATGATAGTGAGTGAGTTCTCACGAGATCTGATGGTTTTATAAGGGGCTTCCCTCTTTGCTCTGCACTCGTTCTCTCTCCTGCCATCCTGTGAAGAAGTGCCTTCCACCTTGATTGTAGGTTTCCTGAGGACTCCCCAGCCATGTGGAACTGAGTCAATTAGACCTCTTTTATTTATAAATTACACAGTCTCAGGTATCTCTTCATAGCAGTGTGAGAATGGACTAATAAAGTCACCTAATCTATCACTCTTCTTTCCCATGTTCCTTAATCCACCTTCTAGAATCTTGCTCCAGGTTCCCACCTCCCATCTGATCTGCTCTTCTCCTTTTATCTCCCACATATGATTTTGGTATCTTTCTGAACAATTTCTATATTGGTTCACCATTCATCAGCACAATAAGTTCTTGTTCCTCTGCTCATATCAGGACTATCAGTACCTATGATTGGCCTCTATTGTCAATGCCCTATTTTCAGTGAAATCACAATAATATTAATAATAATAATAATAACCCCCTCTCTTTTTTTAAAAGTCTCTTTTTTCCCCTTTAAGACAAAGGCATTCTCTAAGTTCTCTTAAGGAAAAAATACTCTCTACTGTGTAGAGAGTCAGCCTCTCTACCCAGGCGGATGTATCAGAGGAGGGGCTGGGGAAAAGAAAGGTGCCATCTTGGAGCCTTTCTATTTTAAGGGAAAGAAGCAGCCTTGAAGGATTTCGTTGTTTGTGGGGCTGTTTAGGATCTTCCCACTGTCTAGCAGTACTATCTGATAATTGCTTCCAGAAACATGTATTAATTGCTGTTTCATGTGTCCGATCTAGGGCATTTCTGGGTAGGCTCATTCTTTTGCACTTTAGTCCCTAAAGTCAAGTTAAAAGGAATATTGGAGACAGTTTTGGGGGACACAAAGGCAATTTTCCTTGTTCATCTCCCCAAAGAACTTTAACTGCATGGAGAGCAGGGAGTGAGGTAATGGGAGAAATTAGTAACAAGTCTGTGCACTTTGTTGTGGCTTTTTTTTTGGAGACAGGATCTTGCTTTGTTGCCCAGATTGAAGTGCAGTGGTGCGATCTCGGCTCACTGCAAACTTGGCCTCCGGGGCTCAAGTGATTCTCCCGCCTTAGCCTCCCAAGTAGCTGGGACTACCATGCATACCACCACGCCCAGCTAACTTTTGTGTCTTTTAGTAGACACGGCTTTTGCCAGGCTGGTCTTGAACTTCTGACCTCAAGTGATCCACTCGTCTTAGCTTTTCAAAATGCTGGGATTTCAGGTGATAGCCACCGTGCCCAGCCAAGTCTATACACTTTGATATGGTGGAAATGTGACTGAGGTGTTTGGCCTGTGATGTACCCTTCAACTGGGTTTATAGAAAGGCTAGTCAGTTGCTCCAGCCTAAGGACTGTGGTGAGGTAGTCACATCTGAGAGGCCTCAGTCTTGGAATATGATTCATCAGTCAGGTGAGGCCAGAAGGAGGTCTAGTGTTCATTTGTCATAGCTCTTATCTATTTGCACAAAACATCTGCTTTCCTAACTAATTTAAGTGTGGGTTAATTAAGAGGATATTAGTCTAGTTTTAGGGTAAAGATAAGGGATTTGACAGAAGAATTTCATACATAGTAGTGAAGTTTTGTTTTTCTGCTGAGAATTTGCACTTGATATGAATGTATGCTTTTTAGTATCCGAAAGAATTCAAGTCATGCTGGGCATTCTGATGCTTCGAACTTATCCATTAAATTAGGTGGCAGGTCATAAAGCATTCTGTAGAATCCTGCGTTGATATATCACTCTTGAAAGGTGTTAATTTGGTTCTCCAGCTCTGATTTGTTTAGTAGAACATATTAATTGCTTGGGGGATAGAATTAAACCATTTTAGGCTTCAAAAAATTGGAAGCTCTGAAAAATAAATAGCATGATCATTGCAGAACATTTATTCTGATTATAGCAGCCTGTTTGAGCAAAGACAGTATAAGTTTATTCTCTCTTTGAATTATTAATAATTGCCTTTTTTTTTTTGAGACAGAGTCTCATTCCATCGCCCAGGCTGGAGTACAGTGGTGTGATCTTGGCTCACTACAATGCCCGCCTTCTGTGTACAAGTGATTCCCCTGCCGCAGTCTTCCCAGTAGCTGGGATTACAGGCATGCGCCACCATGCCTGACTAATTTTTGTATTTTTTCTAGAGACGGGTTTTTTCTATGTTGTCTAGGCTGGTCTCGAACTCCTGACCTCAGGTGATTCACCCACCTTGGCCTCCCAAAGTGCTGGTATTATAAGCATAAGCCATGGTGTCAGGCCAACAATTGCTTTTAAAATAGGATTTGATACTGATATAGTAGTTCAAATGACATACAGTTTTCTTCAACAGCTAAATTAAAATTATAGGAATGAAAATATTGTCTATCTACTCTTGAGGGCATTATCACATGCAAGTGATAATGAAAGCCAAGATAGTGAAAGCCAAGAGGAAGGAAGATGTTTTGGTCCAAACAGACTGTACATCAGCTGAATATTAAAATGATTAATTAATAATATTGATACCTGTCATTCTTTGAATTTTTACCTATTTTGTGTCCCCCTAGCACCTTGCGAGCCTTTACATGCGTTAATTCATTTCATCCTCCTAAGACTCACCCACAGATATATTTTCTTATAATACATGTGAAGAAACTGGAGCAGGGAGGTTTGTTTTGCAAAATGTCAAATATAGTGGGTGGCAGGGCTTTCTGATTCCCAAGCCTGTACTTTCAACCCCTTGACCTCATTGCCTTTAATCATTCACTCCACCTTCCCTAATAGTCTTTCAGCTCACTGTAAAAGTAATAATACTATTTATGCAGTCTAACTTTTTGTTTTAGTCCATTCATGCTGTTATAAGAAAGCATCTGAGACTGAGTAATTTGTAAAGAACAGAAATTTATTTTCTCACCATTCTGAGGGCTGGGAAGTCCAATCAAAGCCCCGGGAGTTGGTGTCTGCCTAGGGCCTTTCTGTAGCATCCGCATACAACTGAAGGGGTAAACACTGTCCCACATGGCGGGAGGGATGGAAGGGGACAAACCTGCTCCTTCAAGTCCTTTTATGAGGGCACTAATTTCACCCATGAGGACGCCACCCTAATGTCTTAATCACTCTGTAAAGGCCCCAGCTCTTAATACTGTCATATAGGTGATTAAGTTTCAACATAGGAATTTTGAGGGATCCATTCAGATCACAGCATTTTCTTTAGATAAAATTTTAAAATAATTTAAAAGTAATATTGGAGTATGGAAAATGTTCTGTATCTTGATTTGAGTGTGGTTCCACAGGTGTAGAATTCTGCGAAAATTCATTGAGCTGCACGCTTCAGACTTTAAATTAAAATGAAGAAAATAAAAAAAAAAAAACCCTCCGAACCAAATACCACTAATTCACTGTGTTTAGCATACTACTTATTTAACATTGATCAGGTGTCCACCCTGTGCCTGGTTTGCCATTGTTTACAGAGAGGCATTTCCCAAAGCCTTACCATTGAATAGTCTGACCACCCTGAGACCTGGAGGGAAGAACTGAAGTCAGGAACTGTGTCCTGGGTGTGCTTTTGCTCAGCTTCAGCTGGGCTTTGCTGTATTCCTGCTTCTTTTTCCTTTTCTGGAAAATAGGACTATATAGGACTCTTACTCAGAGTAAGTCTTCATTTCTGTGGTGTCCTATCTCCAAGAAACAGGATATAGTTTCTGGTAAGAGGGAAATTCAGAGATGCGTTTTTCTTACAATATCATCATCCTGCCTCAGTCATCCGGGCTCCGTCCCGACAGGCTTAAGGACTTGCCTTCCATAGCAGGGGAAAGGAGGGCTCGGTGGAGTGTTACTTAGCATTTCTTCTTTTCTTCTATAAGAAAATGCAGACATGAAAGTACAAAATTAGCATGATTTATGCACTTTAAAAAAACTTTACTATAAGGCTTTATAAATATTTGAATCTCGAGAGCATTGGCATATTTGATTGATTATAAATCCCTTGATAGAGTCTGGTGGCTGCAGAACTGGGGAGCTAAATTTTTGTTTGTTTGTTTTAGAGATGGGGTCTTGCTCTGTCACCCAGGCTGGAGTACCGTGGTGTGATCATAGCTCACGGCACCCTTGAACTTCTGGGTTCAAGGGATTCTTTCACCTCAGCCTCCTGAGTAGCTGGGACTATAAGTACATGTCACCACACCCAGCTAATAAAAATAAATGTGGTAGACATGGGGTCTTGCTATGTTGCCCAGTCTGGTCTTGAACTCTTGGCCTCCAGCAATCCTCCTCCCTCAGTCTCCTGAGTAAAGTTGACATTGCAACCACCATTGTTAATTGAAATTTAGTCAGACATGAAGACAAAGAAGTATATCTGAATGAAAATGTCCTTCAATGGGAAGATATACCTTCTTTCACAAAAATTCCAATTTACAACAAAATTTTAAGACTCTTAAGGAAGATCTAAATGCATTGTGCAGCATTATTAGAAAGAAGAACCAAGTATTCATTCTTCAAATTGTATTTTACATGGTTTCAGAGTATTCTTGCAAATATCTAATTAAGATAATAATAAATAACTATGACTTATTGAACTCATGCTATTGGCCAGGCTCTGACCAAGCATTTAATCTAAGTTTTCTTAATTCTCTGAAAAGTATCTCGAGGTAGGTTTTGTTATTATTTCCATTTTATCCTGACTGATCCTGAAATTCTTCAAAGTACTGATAGGTTTTCTAAATCACTGAAGAAAAGCAAAATTAGGTAGAGTTCTATTGCTCTGTAACTATCATATTGTGACTTCGAAAATTATTGGAGAAATGCATGGAACAACTCTGTTGGGTAGAGGATTGGATTAACAAGAGAGGGAGTATGGAATAAAGCACACTCCAGGACCTGATGTCCCAGGTGGGAATCCTAGGCTGCCACAGGACAAGATAAATGATGTCTTCATGCAGTTTCCCCGTTTGTAGAACAGAAGCAAGAAGCACAATCCCTACTTTATAGGGGCATCCTGATGAAACGATGAACTAATCCAGCAGTTAGAACAGTGCCGGCTCAGAGTCAGATCTCAACAAATACTCGCTATTATGGTTAATATTCCATTACCTGAAAATGCCAGTTAACAGTGAGTGAGTTGATGTAGTTTGTTCATGCTTGGAACAATATCTGTTCTTTTAAGGGGGCAGAGAATTTGGAGAATGATATAAGATTATATCAATGACATAAAGGTGAGAAAGAGAAGTATTATTTACTTTATATTTTGACTTGTTAAAACTTGCCAGTTTCTCTTGGTGGCTGAATTTATTGGTATATTTTTCACTTTTTCTTTTTTTTTTTTTTTTGGTAGGAAATGGGAGAGGAAGGAGAGGACTAGAATTGTGAACTCTGTGACCTACTAATATCAACTTTTAAAAATTATTTGGAATCCAGGTTAGGTTTTACTGTTGTCTTATTTGAGTAAAACAAGCTTGATTCCCATACATTTGCCATATAAATGGGGAAACTGATAATTTGAAAGCCATTTAGGATTTTATCAAAGTAGTGAATTAGCTTGTGATGTGCTTTGAGGATTATGAATGCCTTTAAAATGTATTTTGTGGCCAGGCATGGTGGCTCACGTCTGTAACCTCAGCACTTTGCGAGACTGAGGCAGGCGAATTGCTTGAGGTTGGGAATTGGAGCCCAGCCTTGCCAAAAATGTGAAACCCCATCTTTACTGAAAATACAAAAATTATGGGCCGGGCGCGGTGGCTTACGCCTGTAATCCCAACACTTTGGGAGGCCAAGGTGGGCAGATCACGAGGTCAGGAGATGGAGACCATCTTGGCTAACACAGGGAAATCCCATCTCTACGAAAAATACAAAAAATTAGCTGGGCGTGGTGGCATGTGCCTGTAATCCCAGCTACTAGGGATGCTAAGGCAGGAGAATTGCTTGAACCCAGGAGGCAAAGGTTGCAGTGAGCCGAGATAACACCACTGCACTCCAGCCTGGGCGACGGTGCAAGACTCCGTCTCAAAAAAAAGGGAAATGCAAAAATTAGCTGGATGTGGTGGCATATGTCTATAATCCCAGCTACTCTGGAGGCTGAGGCAGGAGAATAGCTTGAATCCCGGAGGCAGAGGTTGCAGTGAGCTGAGATCGTGCTCCTTACCACTGCATTCCAGCCTGGGCGACAGAATGAAACTGTGTCTAAGAAAAAAAAAAATGTACCTTGTAAAGAAGCAAAACTGAAAAATCTTGGTTACAAAAGTACCATTGATTTACAAATTAATCACTTTTTATGAGTCCCCTTTGCTCCTCCAAAGACCAAAAGAGTAATATTTTCTCTCTTAGTTTGGCATAATAGAAAAATATGTTATTCAAAATCCTGGTTGTGTAAGTTGGGAGAAAAAGTGACATTTATCATTTAATTAGTTATTTTGACTCAGCATCCAAAATTACAGTCCAAATTTTTTAATAAGCAGAAGAATGTGAGCAAATGATAACATCTTGCTATTAATAAAAAAACCTAAGGGATACCAGCAGCTTGCATTCTGGTGTAGTTATTAGTAGGATATTTTTCTGATACGTTTATACTAATGTATAGTGGCCTCTCTGATGCTTCATTATTTTATTCGTGATACGGAAGTGTCTGAAACAAAAGTACCACAGCGATAGATTGAAAAGTTTTTTTTAAAAAAATTGGCTTTTATTTCTTGTCCAGCCTTTTTGGGGTGGAGGAGTGTTAGTCTGTAAGATTCCGTTAAGATTTAAATCGATCGTGATTCTATGACTAGATAGCTTATGCACAGGGTACCTGGAGTAGGAGCAAGAATGAATTACATGGTGTATGGCTGGTGATTGGTGTTTGAGTCAATTGTTTTGAAAAGGAGATAAAGACTTAAGAGATAATTAAGGATTCTTGTCTGGATGATATTTAACAACATAAATTGAATTAAATTAATAAAAATAAATCTGTAGAATTCACAGGATTCTGAGAGATTTTAATTAAAACATTTGGGAGCTTCTTTTGTTGTCACAGATCAGATGGTGCTTTTTAGGGTAGCACAGGGTGAGAGAGCGAGTCCCTGAGTGTGCTTTGGTGCCAATGAGCCATCTGAAACAGCAGGAAAAAATGGTGAAATTTCATAGAGTTAGGCTAGTGTCTAACCACATTGATGGTGCATGATTTTAGACTCCACTTCTCTTTCTGGACTTTGAATTGTTTCCTCTTTTTGACGTCTGGCTAGGTAGATATACTCCTTACCTCTGCTGTGCCTCAGGCCTTCAGAGGCTTCCTACATGTGCACATGTGGATGACCCTCCTCCCTGGCTTTGGTGTTGCCACTAGGTTCTCCTAGAAAGCCTGATGTACACCTCTTACTTCTTTGGGGTGTCTGTCATGCCTGGCATTATTTCTGCTAAGTCATATCAGACTGGGGAATAAGATTTGAGTTGGATATTTAGGAACATATAATATAGGAAAACGGTCTAATATAGGCTTAAAACAGAATTTTTTTTGAGATGAAGTCTTGCTCTATTGCCTAGGCTGGAGTGCGGTGGTGTGATCTTGGCTCACTGCAACCTCTGCCTCCTTGGTTCAAGCGATTCTCCTGCATCAGCCTCTCCCAGTACCTGGAACTACAGGCGTGCACCACCATGCCTGGCTAATTTTTGTATTTTCTGCGGAGATGGAGTTTCACCATGTTGGCCAGGCTGGTCTCAAACTCCTGACCTCAGGTGATCTGCCTACCTCGGCTTCCCAAAGTGCTGGGATTACAGGCGTGAGCCACTGCGTCCTACTGAGAAAAAAATGTCGATTGTACATTGAGTGGGGGTTGAGGGGGACTCTCCTCCAAGTTTCACTCTACTTATGAGGCCACCCATCAGCATGGTGCTACAAGGTTTACTGTGGTTGAGGAAGAGCAGAGACGGAGAGTCTCACTCCAGCAATTACATGCTCTAGCTCCAAAATGACACATTCTTATAACTCATTGGCTACAACTACTCACAAGGCTCTATACAAGTACAGGGGTAGCAGAGGAGTGTAATTATCCCATACTCCAAAAGCAGAGCAGGGCTGGGTCTGGGTGAGCCTTGGCTGTTTCTATCATAAGTTCCCAATAGTACATTTTATACATGGTTTAGGAATTATTCAGACTGTGAAGCAAACATTTTTTCTAGCTTATTTATGTGCAAAACATATACACAATTACATGCTACTGACTCATCCTTGATACAGCAGGTACTGTAATGGATTTTGTAATTGATGCTGGATTTGTACTGACCCAATTACACTCTATAAATCTGCAATTTCTTACATCATATTGATAGTGGGTAAATGTGTGAGGTGAGTAGCTTCAATTGGGAGCAGGCAGCAGCATGAAGTCTGGACCACCTCACAGTTAAGCCAGCTTTTGGTCTCATTTGAATGGTGTTCTAATGAAATGTACCCATCTTTTGCCATAGCTCAACCCCAGGAATCTCAGGATGTCATGTGACTGTGAGTTGAGTCCCTTAACCTTCCTTCTTTTTATTGGAGGGAGGAGGTAGTAATTGATGAAGAGAACAGTTTTCTAGACTTTTCAGGTAGGGAGACTGAGGTGGGCTGCTTTGCTGGCAGTTGGGAGATGATGACGTCTGGCTATCCAGACAATGGTGTGGGCCTTAACTCCGGTGTTTGGATCCACAATATGAAATTTATAAATTGGAGAGAATCTTGCTGGCAAATGTAAGTTTTGCTCTTCTAATTTTTTATAACTTTTGGGGTATAATAAAGGTCATCCAATTTTTCAGATTCATCCATCTAAACTTCTTTGGTCCATCTGTTTTTGTCCTGGCACGCTTCATTTCAGAGCTGCTTCACTGCTCTTCCAGAACAGAGAAAAGAGAGCTCTCAGGATTATTATTAATTTCTAAATAAAATGGGCCAGGTCTTATGCTCTCCTAAAAATGGAAACAGTTTTTTTTTTTTTTCACAAACGATACAGGGGGTAAGATTTTAGTGTGGTTTGTGGGAGAGTGGCTGTCAAACTCTTTGCATGAAAAGGCAATTAACCGTTTGTGAAGCTGGCAGTGAAGCCCAGGAAAAGGGGAGGAGCAGGAGATGAGAGGGTCAGGTTGTGATTCCCTTCGGCAGTCCATGTGGCTCTTTCCTGGCAGAGCGCCCCTCGATGTCAAAGTGAACTGTGTGCGCCAGGAATGAGGCGGTGTGAGGAGAATGAGATACGAGGTCTGAGCGGTTTGTATTTTTCTTTCTTTTCCTTTTTTTTTCATTTTTTCTTTTTTACAATGACAGTTTGAAAATAAAGGTACTTAGCTTTCTGCACAGGATGAGTCCTGTACGATTATTTTCAAAATCCTATATTAAGCACCAGGGATACTTTTGGATCTGGAACTAAGTGCAAGGTTGAAGTTGAAAAGGGACAAATCGAGCTAGGGTTCCTATTATTATAAGAATCTGGCCAAGTTAGAGTTTTATCCTCAAATTTGCTAAGTTGAGCTGGTCATTTGGAACCAGTAGGAGAAACAAGGTCAATGGGTGTCAAGGTATTTGCTCTTGTCTCTGCCATCAACTGCTCAGTGCCCTTGGGTGAGACATTTCATATCAGCTTCGTCATGTCAGCCTGATGGTAGATAAGGGTACGAGAGAAACCGGAAAAGCACAATGTTTAATCAAGACTTGATAATGCTTTGGTGGTGTGGTATGCATTGTACGGTGCCTAATAAATGATTTTTAATCAGGAGGCTGCTTATGAAAGGGCTGAGGAAATATGTTAATTAGCACTATGGGACCATACATAATTAAGTACAAATGGTGCCTCAAGGTCATGTGATCCTGACATTTGCTTTGTGGTAGTAACAATTCCAACCATCTGACTGAATCCTTTCATTTGACTTTCCTGATCATACTCATTTGCCAGGGGGATAGAGAACATGTGTGTCTGTGATTGAATAGTTTAATATATGGTACTATTTTTAAGGTCTACTCCTATACCAGACATTGTGCTAAGTGCTTTTTGGGTATTAACCCATTTAATTGTCACAACAGGCTCATGAAGATATAGTTTGAAAAATAGATACAATAAATATTTGATTTTTAAAAAATAGATGGGGTCTCACTATGCTGACCAGGCTGGTCTTGAATTACTGGCCTCAGGTGATCCTCCCATCTCAGCCTCCCATAGTGTTGGGATTATGAGCCACTGCACCTGGTTTTGGTTGTGCTTTTTTTTTCAGTTGAAATAATTTCAGACTTACACAAAAGTTGTAAGAGTTGTTTTTCTTGAATCATTTGAGAACAAGTGGCTAACATGATGCTCCTTTACCCGTGGATGTCATGAGTATTTCCTGCAATCCAGTACAATCTAGGGTATTCTCCTCCCTAGCCTCCGTCACCATAGATGGAATGTTATAGCCATGGAACCCACAAACCCCATTCACGGCTGTCATCCTTTCTAGAAAAAGGACTCAACTTAGGACAATGTCGTCATGTCTTTTTAGATGGTTAAAATCTGGAACAATTCCTTATTTCTTTCCTTAAGTTTCCTAATCTTGACACTTAGGAAGATTATAGGCCAGCTGTTTTGTAGAATGTCCATTAATTAGTGTTTGTCAGATAATTCCTCATGTTTAGATTGAGGTTACATGTTGTTTGTTTGTGTTTTTTTTTTGGTGGAAGGAATATCTCAGAATTGATGTTGGGTTCTTGCTGTGTTCTGTCAGATGGTACACAGTCATATTTGTCTCATTTCCGGTCATGTTAATCTTGATTTCTTGGTTAAAATACTGTCAGGTCCATTGTAAAGTTACTCTTTACCCCCTTGCTAATCAGTCAGTAATTTTGGGGGAAGGTACTCTGAGACTATCTAAATATTCCATTCCTCATCAAACTTTCGTCCACTAGTTTTAGCATGCATTGGTGTTTTTTGGCTGAGTTATTACCATCATGATTACCAAACTGTGATTTTCAGATTCCATAATTCCTTGCACATTCATCAGATGGCATTCTATTGTGAGGAAAAGCTTTCTCAGCTCCTCCCTATTTATTTATTTATATCAGTACAGGCTCATGAATTTTTTCATTTAATGGGCTACAACCTATTACTATCATTTATTGTGATACTTACATGATCCCAGATTTGTTCAGTGGGAACCCCTTTTGTGTCCTTTCGATGTGTGTCCATCATTCTTTAAGTACTTTCTTATGATTTGACACAGCAAGATGCTCCAGGCTCATCTTGCAGATTCTCTCAGTGAGAAGCTAGGGAATATATGCAGATATGTACAAACACACATTCACTACACTTATATCTATAAGTGGCCATCTATATTGAAAACCCTGAGTTCACATCAACACTTAAAATTCAAATCCAGTCATACAGAGTTCATTCTAGTTTTCTTCCTGGCTCTCATTATCCTCTGTATGTTTACATATTTGACCAGTCCTCCTACTATGTATCAAATCTTGTCACTCACCACCACCCCCACCTCCTAACAAATCTCCCAGCACCACAGCCCCTCTTAGGCTCTTGTGCCAGTTCTCTTTTTTTCCCCATGGGAAGGGCTCCCAATACCTCCCAACTGGACCACCCAGATTCCTACTTTACTCTTTTAGAGCTAATGCTTTTCAGATTGAATTCTTCAGAAAGGGAGGAAGGGAGAAAAGGAAAGAAGAAAATGTTGCTAACTTTTTTTTTTATTTAAAGCTGATGCTGTTTGATTGAATTTGTAATTCATTACCTTTCTCCTTTTCCATTGAAAATTGATGTCCCGTCTATGTATGAGAAATGTTATATTCCCTTTTCAACAAGTTCATGTTTGTGTAAGCAGCCTATTCTAATTAGGGTAAGTTTTTCTGTATGTACGAGAGATCTCAAGTAATACTGGCTTAGACAAGCTGGAATTGTTTTTTTGCCAATTTATTTATTTATTTTTAAATTAACACTCAGCATTTATGACTTAGGCACAATATAAATTAATTCATTGAATCCTTAATATTCTCATATTAAAGAAGAGGAGACAGAGCCACAAAGAGGTTAAGTAACTAGGTTAATGTCACACAGCTAGTAAATGACAGAGTTGGGATTACAGGCTGATATGGTTGGGCTCTGTGTTCCCATCCAGATCTCACCTTGCATTGTAATATTCCCCATGTGTCAAGGGTGGGACCAGGTGGAGATAATTGAATCATGGAGGTGGTTTCCCCCATGCTGTTCTCCTGATAGTGATTGAGTTCTCACGAGATCTGATGGTTTTATAAGGGGCTTCCCCGTTTGTTTGGCACTCATTCTCCCTCTTGCTGCCCTGTGAAGAGGTGCCTTCCGCCATGATTGTAAATTTCCTGAGGCCTCCCCAGCCACGCAGAACTGTGAGTCAATTAAACCTAATTTATTTATAAATTACCCAGTCATGGGTATTTCTTCATAGCAGTGTGAGAACAGACTAATACACAGGCAGTCTGGCTTCAGAACCCATCTTTGTAACAACCACCTATAGACCTATAGTAGCCAGTCTCACTATAGTTACTGAAACAAATTCGGACACAATTGTAATACACCCTTAAGATCACAACCGTTCTTAATATTTTTATCATATTATTTTTATAAATTATGCTTCATTTTGGCTCAGTGGTGATAATCCCACTTAAATTAAATTGATTCCTAAAAAATAAAAGACCAACATACTCATCAAATGTTAATTCTGTACAACAGCTACATTTTACATAATTTACCCTGACAAAACTGTGGACTGTGAATTTTCTGTGTCAAGTAGCATTTTTTTTGTGATTCATCAAACTGTAGTTATAGGATGCAGAGTCATATAGTAACAGGAACCCAAATCGAAAAGGTGGAGCAGTTCAGAGAAGGCCAAAAACTGGGGAGGAAACCTATATTTAGGAAGCAAAAATAGAGGGCTTTTGGAGTGGTCTTAATTACAGATGTTCATTGACTCTAAGCATATTGCTGCAAATGTGGATGCATGTTTTTGTGTAAAATGACTTCATCATGTGCCTCTTTGCATATTGCTTGTGACATAAGCAAATCACGGCATAGAATTATTATTATTATTATTATTATTATTTTGAGATGGAGTTTCTCTCTTGTTGCTCAGGCTGGAGTGCAATGGAGTGATCTCAGCTCACTGCAACCTCTGCCTTCTGGGTTCAAGCGATTCTCCTGCCTCAGCCTCCCAAGTACCTGGGAGTACAGGCATGTGCCACCACACCCAGCTAAGTTTGTATTGTTAGTAGAGACAGGGTTTCTCCATGTTGGTCAGGCTGGTCTGGAAATGCCGACCTCAGGTGACCCACCTGTCTCAGCCTCCCAAAGTGCTGGGATTACAGGTGTGAGACACCTTAAAAGAAAGCTTTAAAATTTTTGGAAATATGAACCCTGGTTTGATAGTCAGCTGAATTAGATGCTAGTCTTGGCATTACCATCAATGAGAGTTTGCTTCATTCTCCTGTGTTTGTTTCTCGTCTGTAAGGTGGAAGTGATAGTACCTGCTTACACTTCTTGTTCACGTATGTTACTAACTTTAATGGGATTTATTAGAGATGTGAGGGCAATTGAAATAATCCAGTCTAGTGGTNTGGGAGTACAGGCATGTGCCACCACACCCAGCTAAGTTTGTATTGTTAGTAGAGACAGGGTTTCTCCATGTTGGTCAGGCTGGTCTGGAAATGCCGACCTCAGGTGACCCACCTGTCTCAGCCTCCCAAAGTGCTGGGATTACAGGTGTGAGACACCTTAAAAGAAAGCTTTAAAATTTTGGAAATATGAACCCTGGTTTGATAGTCAGCTGAATTAGATGCTAGTCTTGGCATTACCATCAATGAGAGTTTGCTTCATTCTCCTGTGTTTGTTTCTCGTCTGTAAGGTGGAAGTGATAGTACCTGCTTACACTTCTTGTTCACGTATGTTACTAACTTTAATGGGATTTATTAGAGATGTGAGGGCAATTGAAATAATCCAGTCTAGTGGTTTTTCAGAATTTTGAAAGTTGTAGGTCTCTTTCTTCTAAAGAATTCATGCATGAGAGCCTCTTGTTATAGCAAAAGTTAGAGTTAGGCCAGGTGCATGGCTTACACCTATAATCCAAGCACTTTGGGAGGCTGAGGCGGGAGGATTGCCTGAGCCCAGGAGTTCGAGACCAGCCTGGGCAACATGGCGAAACCCTGTCTCTACAAAAATACAAAAAATTAGCCAGGCATGGTGGTGCATGCCTGTAGGCTGAGGTGAGAGGATTGCTTGAACCTGGGAAGCAGAGGTTGCAGTGAGCTGAGGTTGCACCACTGCACTCCAGCCTGGGCAACAGACAGAGTGAGACCCCCTCTCAAAAAACACAAACAAGCACAAACAAACAAAAAAATTAGAGTAGATCTATTTTGCTAACAACAGGTTTGGGTCTTGGGCCTGAGACCTGGCCTGTTGGCTTTACCTTCCTTCCAGAAACCCCTGGTGTCTGCACAGTTTGAAAACCACTGAGTTCATCTTCCTCATCCCCATTTTACAGTTGAGGAAACCTGGACCAAGAAGAGAAGAGACTTAACAGAAATCTGAGAGGGAACTTGCGTTGGGGCTGAGATCCAATGCCTCGTTTTTTGACTCCCAATCAAGCATTCCTTCCATTAAACTAAATTTTATTACTATTCTCCATTTCTGTTCTCTTCTTTAAAAAGATCACAAATTCTCTGAAATTAGCAACTGTATACAGATGATGTCATGATTTTTATCTATAATTCTTGTCTATTTCTCTTTGCTGAAGTACACATCTATTTTTGCCATAAGAATGCAAATACTTGATTGAATCATTGCCACTTGAAACATGGCAAACACCCCTGTAGATATAGACACTGAATACCAAACTTGCTTTTCCGGTTCAAACCACTATTCTCTCTCTGTTCTCTAGTACAATATTTGGGATAATATTTCATGCCTCCCTTTCTTTACGTTACTATCCACTCATTTACAAAATATGCCACCATAAATATTTTAATTAAATGAATTTAATTTTGTACTTTTTCCCAGCAACAAACTGAAATCTGAATGTAGGTTGCATGCCATTCTTGTGTTGCACACTGTGAATACAGATAAACAAGATATAAAATTCAGGCCATCTTACCAACCCCTCTGCCCTTTCTCCCACTGTCCCCCTGATAAATTCACAAACTAGAAGGAAATGAGGTCCCCAGTGACAGAGCTGAATTCAGCTGGACCACAGAATCTCTCTCACATATGAGTCTCTTCTTTCCCGATTTTACTCATTCAATTGTGTGTGGGTTTCAGTTAGAGTGGTTCACTAACCACTAGCACTAACTAGCGTGCTCTCATGTTGTATTCTTTGTCAATGTTTTTCTCTATTTCTTAATATTCAGTGAATCGAATTCCAAGTATTGTTGAGAGTGCTTAGAGATCCTCTGTCATTACATTTCCTCCACCCCTCCCATCCAACAGGAACCCACCTCCTTCTTTCCCTTCCTGCCTTCTTTAACCAGACTCTCCTGTCAAGTCCCACTCACTTCTTGTCAAAGGAATTTTCTTGTTCTTCTCACCTCTTGGATCACTCATTCTCATACATTTCCCATCATGCTTTGTCCAGAAACATCTACAGTCCTGGATCATTTCTAGCCTTTAAAAACATACTCCAAACCAATCTTCTAAGAAGTGTTTTATTAATCCAGCTCTACTTATCTCCAAATAATAGCATGACATTGTGGCCATGCCCAAGTTTCTACAGACTTGTTAAGAGATATTATGATCTTATATTTTGACATTTGTCCCATTGAGACTTAATTTAAAAAATAATTTTGTGGAGGTTAAAGTAAATAGCCCTCTGAAATTTATTACATTTGTTTAGGGTTAGGATATTGATCTGGGCGTTGTTCACAATGTTACAGTCATGAACCTTGTGACTTAAGTAACTGGTCATGTTTCTCTTTTTGCACTGGTTGCTAGGAAGCTCAGAGAAAAATTTGTGGCTAATCTTTAGAAAGTGTTAGGACTTCACATTATTTGTTGCTTTTTTCAACCTCCCTCAAAGACTATATTTAGATTTACCGCCCCCCCCATTTTCTCTTTGGCTAATTTTCTCTGAATACTTGCTTAATCCCATTATATTATGTATAATTTTAAAGACTGATTTTATAGCACCATATTAACTTTGTAACATTTAGAGAAATTTCCTTTTGACTTTAAGAGAAAAATGGGATATTGTGCATTTTATTTCTTACCAGATTATTGTCTTCTGGTTCCCCAAAAGACCACTGGCATAAACTATTGATCAAGCAATATTTTATTAAACTTACTGCAATAATGGACAATTGTAGTTGCTTAGGAAGAGGGTGAAGGATCAGGTGATAAATGTATAAACTCTTGGTAAGTTGATTCAAATAGATTAAGGTAGATATTTCAAGGTGGGGAACAGATTGAAATTTGGCAAGATACATGACACAATAATCTTGGTGGATACAGCAAGGTCTTAAAATGAGTCTTCATAATTGAACTGTTGCATAAAAAGGAAGCTCTTGGCTCAAGTGAGCAAATTGGGTGATGGTAGAAAAGTTATTTGCCCAGATGAGCCAATTGCTTATTCAGGTAAATTGGTTTTCAGAAATTGCTTGAAGCAAACAGTCGAGATTTTAAATTGGTTTATAGTCTTAACTTCCTTAGCAAGATTATTTAGGTAATTTTTTGTACATGTGTTTATAAACCACCTTAATTTACTTCTGGAAAAGGACATGGCAAAATAAAACATGATTGCGAATTAAGCTGTAGATTTAAGTAGTTAGCTAAATGTAAAGCAAGCCTGTGATTCTTGACATTTGTTGTGGTTTCAACACAAGCCGTGATGCCCCAGTGTGCACTCAGATATGTTAGGTATAGAGATAAAGAGAAGATACAATGCATGCAAAGTAATATTATGTTTTTGAGAAGGTCTTAGGGATTTTTGGAGAGTGTGTTAGAAGACTGTTTCTATTTGGAGCTTGGGTTTTTATTTCTATTTTCCTTTCAACATTTGCTTAAATGGTATTTTACCTTAGGAAGAACTACTTGTATAACTTATAAAGCTACATTTGATGATCAACACAAATTTCTTTTTGAAGTTGGCTAGTACGAGTAAATTATCTAAATCTAATTATTAGTGCTATAATCTATGCTGCTGTGTATTCATACTTACTATCTCATGATGTGTTGAGAAACTGCAATTGGAAAAATAGATGTGTTCTGTTGATATTAATGAAGTGACAAATAATATCTCATTGAAAAAGGAGCTGGTGAGTATAAATTTTAGGAAATCATTAGGAAACTTGAGACTGAAAAAAGAAATACCCCTTAGTCAATCAACAAGCATTGATAGAACATGCATGGCGTGTAAAATTTCTTGCTACACATGTGATTTATAGCAAACAAATTATTATCAGATGGTATCTCTAAGAGGGTTTTACAAATATGCATGCCCAAAAGCAATTG
Source organism: Rhinopithecus bieti (assembly GCF_001698545.2). Classification (NCBI taxonomy): domain Eukaryota; kingdom Metazoa; phylum Chordata; class Mammalia; order Primates; family Cercopithecidae; genus Rhinopithecus; species Rhinopithecus bieti. The sequence goes on from NW_016804965.1 coordinate 852,710, forward strand.
GAAATAATGATTTTAATTATTCAGTAAATGATAGGCATTAAAATCTAACCTTACCCAATGAAAACTGTTCTGAGCCAGAAAAGATTTATCAATATCCCATTAGCTTTGCTGTTGCACTACTACATGGGTCAGATATTGGGTCTTGGAAGTATGCTGTCCATTGAGCACTGCCAAAAAGTTATTTTCTGAGCCCTAGGCTATTTTTAGGATCATAGAAAATGTTTCCTCCAAAATGTGAGAGATCGTGATGATGATGATGATGATGATGGTAATTACAAAGTAGCCACCATTTATATGGCTTTACTCTGTGCCAAGAGCTTTACATTTGTTATCTCATTTAATCCTAACATCAACCCTACAAGGTAGGTTCTATTATTTTGAAAATTTTACGGATGAGGAAATAAAATGTTGGGGAGTTTATTCAACAGAGTAGGCTAATATCGCCAATATTGCTGTTAACATCCCCAAACATCTGTGTCATCTAATGTAATTAAGGGTTGTTTCTCACTCAACCCAGTGAGAGCCCCAGAGAGGATCACAGAGTCATTTGAGACACAGGCTGTTTTCATCTAGTGGATATGCCATCCTTAGGGTCCCAGAGTCTGCCGATGGAGTCTCTGCACCTGGCTGGGAGCTGAGGTCAGAGAGAAAGTGTAGAAATAGTAGTTGTTCCTAACTGCTGTGTCCAGCAGCGACATAAACCATTTTTACTCACATTTCACTAAGCAACATGGCCACACCTAATTTCAAGGAAGCCCGGTACCTTGTGATTCCAGGAAGAAGAGGAAACAGGTGGGATGAATATCTACTCAAGGTCTATTGCAGGGAATTGACAAAGATTGCACAACTGCTAGGAAGCAGAATCCTCCTTTTTAGAAAAAAAAAAAAAAAACAATACAAGGACCCATAGATGTCCTTCTAGTCAGGGTAGCAAAATTACATTGTTGAATGTAAGGAAAGGAACTTAAAGCAGTAGGTTACATTTTGTGACGCTAAGGCGACAACACTCATCACATCTGTGAAATGGGCTTGAAAGGGTCAAATAGGATTGCAAGAAGGGCTTCTTAGTGTGGGTAAGAGTCTTACAGGCTGAAGTCAGCTTTAAATAATTAGCCCGAAGACCTCCACCACACCAGTGGCAGAAGGCACTCTGTAGAATGCATTTTGCTGAGTTCATTCACATTCAAAGAGACACATGTCTCCAGCAATAATTCCAGTGATATGCAGATTTATGTAGTCACAAATGGTAAGAAAAATAGTTAGACTTTGCCAACAAAGCCACAAAATAGTTATGTCTGTGTATTAAAATAAACATGTACATATGTCTATTAGATTGAATCAAATGAAAAGGCCAATATTTGATTTTTTATTTTTACCTAAAACAGGCTGTTTCAGATGATGCTATTTAATATTTAAATGAAATCAATGTCCAGATTCACTGGTAGTTTGAATATACTTCATTTCATAATGTGAGCTCAGTGTTTGTCAAGTGGCTTTATTTTGCTTATAGGAAATCTCAAGTTAAAATGTCCCCTAGGTATTCTAAGAAGAGGCCTGCCCAGCCTCAGCCAACCAGGGTGATTAGCAGCATTCATTGTGAACAGTTCCAGGCAGGACCTCTTGCGGGGGCGTATGCTCAGCCCTCCTTTCATTTCTCTGGTGAAGCTTTGCCATGGTTCCAAAAAACCCCTCATCTCATTCACTTTAATCAGCGTCTTAGTCTATTTTGGTTACTATAAAAAAATTACCATAAACTGGGTGGCTTAAACAGCAAACATTTGTTTTTCACCATTCTAGAGGCTGGGAAATCCAAAATTAAGATACTGGCAGATTCAGTGTCTGGTGAGGGCCCTCATCCTAGTTCATAGATGGCTGTCTTGCTGTCCTCACACATGGAAAAGAGCTGGAGAGCTCTCTGGGGTCCCTTTTAAAAAGGTACTAACCCCATTCATGAGGGCTCAATGCACATGACCTAATCAGCTCCCTAGGGCCCCACCTCTAAATACCATCACGTAGGATTTCAGTATGTGAATTTTGGTGGGACACAGTCAGTCCATTGTAATCAATGGAGTAGTTCTGAAAGTTGCTATTAAGTGCAAATGTTTTGGAGTAGAATCGCACACTGAATCACTCTCAGATGATAGCACCTTTGTTTTCTAGTGGAGGATAAGTCTGTGATGTTCTAAAACTCAGAACAGGTACATTTTGATAGAGATTAGTTTGAAGTCACTGGGTACCCACTGGGTTGAAGATTTGGTGTCATTGTATGGAAGGGAGATAGAGAGGGAGGGACATGAGTGATATTGGAGATGAGAGGTACAGTGTCTGGCAAGGGATGGCCAGAGGGGGAATAAGTACTGGCCATACTTCCTCTGTTTTTCTAATTTTGTATATTCTTTCTTATTGTTCTCAAATTGTCCTTCTGTTGTCCTTCATTCAGCTTTTTCTTATTATCTCTTCAAACAATATATATGAATGGCATTGGGACCTCTTAATGTTCTAGCTCTTAGTCTTTCACATTTTGTTCTCTATTTTATTCCCTTGAGAACCTCATTGAGTCTCATGGCTTTAAATATAAACTGTTAGCTTAAGAGTCCCACACTTATATTTCCAGTTCAGGTCTCTCACCTTATCTCCCAATTTGTATATCCAACTTGGATATATATCTCCCTTTGTTTTGTTGATATGTTCAAATGCAACCCAAACTGGACTCCCAATCTTCTTCCCTGACTTGCTCTACCCTCTGCCTTCCCCTTGTCAGTAGATGGCAACTCCACCTTTCTGGTGGCTCAGGCTAAAAATCATGGAGGCATGTACTTGCATTCTTTCTTTATCTCACATCCCACATCTAATTTGTAAAAATCTCATGGATTCTACCTTGAAAATACATCGAAAGTATATTGAGACTGCATAATCTGTGTTACAGCAGTGGGTTCTTATCTTGTCTTCTGTTTTTCTTTCCACGAATCCTCAATGCCTCAGCCAGAATGATCAAATCCCTTCTGCGTTCAGTGCAATTAAAAGTTGGAGTTCTCACAGCAGCCCTTAAGGCTGTATAAGACCTGTCCTCACCCTCCACCCCCTACTATCTCTCTTAACTCATTCTTTCCTCCTCACCTCCTCTCTTACTTTCTCATTCTACTCCAGCCCTACGCTTCCTAGATGTTTCATGATCAGGATGGACACAGTCACACCTAGTGTCTTCCCTCTGGCCGTTCCATCTGCCCCCAGGTATCCACATGGGCAACTCCTTCTTTACCTTCAAGCCTGGTCAAATTTCATCTATTCAATGAGGTCTACTCTGTTCAATCTATGGAAAAATTATAAACCTTCTCCCTCTCCTGACTCTTTTAATGTCTTACTCAGTTCTACTATATTTTATAATACTCATTACCTTCTAATATACTATATACCAATATATAATATACCATCTACTTTACTGTTTTATATGTTAAATTTTTTTTGTCATATATTACTACTGGAGTATAAGCACCACATGGGCAGGGAACTTTTATGTTTTCTTCACTGATGTATTGCCAGCACCTAAAATGTGACTGGCTCATAATAAATCCTCAATAATATTTGTTGAGTGAATAATATTTTTATTACATGGAGGTTTATTTATTTACACTTTTAATACAGATTTGAATCAAATCCATCTTAAAATTTGTGTGAATAATTTCTTTGGAATTACATATTGTTAAGTAAAACCATGACATCTCCTTTACGGTTGTAGAAAATTTGACATATATTAGTTGTTCAATAGTTGTTTAAAAGAACAATGATATCTATTGACTGCTTGCTTTCCCATTCCATTTTCAGCACGTGTTTAAAATTGAAGTATGACTAGATTTCTGACCTTTTAAAATGTTAGACTAGGTAATTTGGATCAGCATTCTTATTGAAATTGAAAAGCTGGGTGAGATATTTAAAATCTTTCTAAAAATATCCAAGTACTATCAAGACAGTAAAGAATTACCTTAGCAAGACCTGAAAGAAGACAGAAATTCAGAAACTTGAGTCTGGCTTTTGGAATGACTTCTGCCTGGAGGGGCATTTGCCAATCCGGAACAGGTGGCTGAGCAGTGCTGCTCATAATAGCTTCCCAGGGGAGAGGGAATCAAAGCTGGAGACCAGTGATCTCAAGGGTGATCCATGGGAATACCCAGATTGAAGATGGGGAACCAAAGGGCTGCATCGTAGGAGCGAGAGTGAACCAGACACAAACCAACACTTTCATGGATCCTAAGGAGGCTTCAAGTCCTCTGGGAGCCCCCAAACTTCTGAAGGTCTGAAGTTGATCAAATGGATCCTAGATTGCTAGTACCTGGCTTCTCAGCAGAAGCAAATGAAAAATCCTTCCTCGGAGGAAGAGAAAGATTATCCTTAGCCTCAAATTATTACTGTAAAGTCTTTTTGTTTTTTCAACTATGACATCTATTACACAATTAAAGATAACTAGGCACATGAGGAGGCAAAAAAAAACATGAATCAGAACCTCCATAAACAACAGAATACAGGAACAGGCCCATGAGCCACCCGGACAGTGGAATTACCAAAAGCAAATTGACATAAACATGTATATTATACTTATGAAGAGAAAACTCAGACTTAAACATTTCATCAAGGAACGGGAAACTGTAAAGAGTGAACTTGCATATTTGAAAGAGAATGAACTAGAAATTTTAGACCTGAAAAATATAATAATCAAACCAGAAGTGTTTATGTTTCACTAATATTCTCTAATAATGAACTATTCCTTGTTGAAACAATGCAGTGTTGGTGAATGTTCCTATTTTATTTTCATCTTTCATTACTATCATTTTATCTAGCCGTGGATTTTTCTTACAATTCCCTGGCTTATGAGGTGAGATATAAAGCAATTGTTAAATATGATTATACTTTCATTCTCAATGTTTCTTTGTGTCAATTTAGTAATAGTTACCCTGTTTAGAATGCTTTGTACTTAGATTTTGTTTTAGGATTGTTTTGCAGTTGTTCCTTTTGTTTATATTTATAGGACACTTTTCATTCCTGCCTTTTCTTTATTTCTTCATTGCAACACTTCCTGTGAGATAATCAAATCTAGACATACTTCATGACCCTTACAAATAGCTCTTTGGACACAAGATTATCTTAAATCTGCTTATTACATTTCTCCTTTGATGAGAATAACAGACTTTTGTCAAAGGAGAATTTCAAGAATGACAGAATCTAAGCATGAGAAGAGAAGCTGAGGCCAGACCTCTGAGTCTGTCACTCTTGATTTCAGAGAATCAAAATTGCACTGTGACTTTGGGGCTGCTGACCATTACGGATGAGTCTGATTGTTGATAACACACTCACAGCTGATTGAAACTTTAGGAAAGCTCAACAGAGTGATTTTTTTCTCCTTTGAAAGTTTTTGTTTAACTGTGGTATTGGTTAGTACATTTTCACAGAGTTTTATAACCCTTAGATTACATATTTGAAAGAGACTACAGTGGAAGAAGGCACACCAGATGGCAAAAAGAGGAAAAAGCTAATCTAATCTAAAATGTAGTAATAAATGAATATTGATTTAATTAGTGTACTAACGATTGACAGAAAAGTCAATAGAGCCAACACCAAAGATATACTAGACATGTATTATAATAAACACTCAGATTTTTGCTGCTATAGTCTGTCACATTGACACATCCCTGCGTGTATATTATGTAACTCAGGAGTAGAGAAAGGAGAGTACATGTTGTAGATATGAGAAACACTAGATGGTTGCTTTCTCTGAAGATCTCTTGTTTTACTTCCTGAGGAGCAGCATTGCAGTAGCCAAGCACTCTGAAGGGTTTGATATGACAGCATAAATTTCCAGGTAGAGCCAATGCTCGAGCCAGGTCAGTGGCTGCAGGTGTTCCGTATGTTTGCAGATCAAAGCCCTGGTCTGTGACTGAGGTTTAAGAGCAAGGTCCATGCTCCCAGGAGTAAGGGATTGCAAACAAACAAAAAATCAGTTTTAGGAGTCTGGATGAGTAGGTTCAGAAGAGAGGGGCAGCCCTTGGTGGGCAGGTAGGAAGAGGAAGCTGGAGGGCAGATCAAGAAGCCAAGGCAAAAGCACAGTCACCCTGATGAGAAACACACAAGGGGGGCTTGCAAGGGCAACTTTCACACGAGGTCTCCAAGCTAAGAGTATTTGTCCCAAGGAGTATGCGGTGATTCACAGGAGTGAAGAAAGGACATAACAGAACTACTGTTTACATTTGTTTTTATCTCACTCTTTTGAAAATCTAATGCTCTACTGACTGGGCTATCTGGGTCACTATTTCATTCTTTAAAAAAAATTATTCTTTTGGAAACATTCCATTGTATAGAGTGAAGCATTTCCCGATTCTAGGATTGCCAATAAAAGCCAAGGAAGATTTTATATATATATATCCTTATGTATGTCCTATGATGAATATATTACGACAGCATAACTCATATATAGTTTACATATAAATAAAGGTATGTGTATAGGAGGCAGGTGAGTGCTCAATAGCCTTTACTGATGGAGTGCTACGTCTCATGCCTGGGCACAAGGAGATTAACACACTGGCTAATCCAGCTTTGTATAGGTGTGCAGGGTTGGGTCAAACATCCAACTGAGCTGAATCTGCAGGTGATAGGCTGCTCAGTACTGAGAGGTGAGCAGAGCAACGAGGTCAAAGACTGGCAAAATCTGAGAATCTTGCAGTCTTTTGTAGCCCCTTTTTTCCTCTCTCCCTCCCTTCCCAGTTATTTGGTCTTGATGGAATCTAGTGCTTTATTCCTTAAACAATTTTTTTTTTTTTTGAATGAGGGTCTCACTCTCTTGCCCAAGCTGGAGTTCAGTGGTGTGATCACAGCTCACTGCAGCCTGAATCTCCTGGGCTCAAGCAATCCTTCCATTCTAGCCTCCCATGTAGCTGGGGTTACAGGCACGTACCACAATGCCTGCCTAGTTTTTAAACTTTTTGTAGAGATGGGGTCTCACAATGTTGCCCAGTCTGGTCTTGAACATCTGGACTCATGTGATCCTCCTGCCTCGGCCTCCCAAAATGTTGAGATTATAGGGCCACTGGGCATGGCGTATAATAACTTTTTTTTTTTTTTTTTGAGATGGAGTCTTGCTCTGTGCCCAGGCTCGAGTGCAGTGACGCAATCTCGGCTCACTGCAACTTCCACTTCCCAGGTTCAAGTGACTCTCCTGCCTCAGCCTCCCCGGTAGCAGGGATTACAGGTGCGTAACACCATACCCAGCTAATTTTTTGTATTTTTAGCAGAGACAAGGTTTCACCATGTTGGCCAGGCTGGTCTCAAATTCCTGACCTCAAGTAATCCACCTGCCTTGGCCTTCCAAAGTGCTGGGATTACAGGTGTGAGCCACCACACCTGGCCAAGAACTTTAAACAATTAAATTTGAACAATTTATCACTTCTAAACTTGATAATATGATATTTTATTCTTTTGGATTTCAGCAACCTAACACAAATATACAAAACTCTCAGATGTCTTTTATTTCAAAAACTGCATATTAAACTCTTTCTGAATTATTAGAGCAAAATAAATTGCTAAATCATACCTATTCTAATCACAACTAGCAATGATCATTTTTAACTTACTGTTATTATAATTATTGTCACAATTGCTACTGTAATTTAGAATTTTAGTGACTTGAGCTCTGAGTTGAAAACTTTTTATCTTTTCCTTATCATCTTTATGGCCAGTGTTTGCAACCCAGAGAATAGTATCATTATGTCAGTCAGAGACTGGAACCTCAGGATAAAGGCTGGGTAAGTCTCAGGGAGATGAAACTAGCATTTATCTATAGCACATGAGAATAAATTGACCACTCAGCTTTTAGCTGAATATAGTAGCACTGAGTCATGCTACATTCCATATTTATTGAGTACCTCTTACGTGCCAGGTGCTAAGCCAGCTGATGTAAAAGTGGAAGTTGAAGGGAAGATATAGGTAATTATAAGTTATGTTTTTAGATCTTAAGAAGCTGATAATGTAGTTGGGGTGATAAATCCTACACACGTGTAAGGTTAACTAACACATCAGTATATACCTGACAAATGTGTACTGCAGATAACACAACTTTAAGAGCTCAGAGAGAACATATGGGTTTTTTCCTTTTATTTTCTCTATCCTTTAATCTCTCTGTACTTTTTCAAATCTGTGTAAATAGATTTAGCTCATTTGATGAGGATGATGATTATGCTTATTCCAAAGGACAAATAACTGTAGACAAATCTAATGACCAGATTTGGTTTCTTTCATGTATTCATCCATCATCCATCTAATATTTACAAAGCGCTTATTATTTATCAGGCAACATGCTAAGTAATAGAATTAAAAAAGTGTTCTCAATTCATACTTGCTAATGGAAAGTCTACTTTGACTACAAAGCCATTCAAGTGAGTGACTGTGGCAGGGCTGGTGGTGGTGGTGGTGGTGGTGGGGTTGGATTATAATCCTGAAAGATACAATCTTGAATACTATAATCCAGGATGTTGAACTGTCGAGAGATCAAAATCCTTTATGTAAGATCCCTAAAATAATAATCCTGAAAGATTAAAATCCCAAATGTTGAAATCCTGAAAGCCGAATTCTGGCAAAGGAATTCATTCATCTTTGGTTGTAGGGCTGTATAATGTTAGTTGCATCATGTTAGGTGGAACAGCTACCTTGTTATTGTCTTTATTCACATTTGGCAGAAAATTCAAATGAATGGACTGACCATGCAATATGGCAATGATTAAAATTTCAGTTTAAAAATGCATCATTTGCCTGCATTGACATTTCTTTTAGCTGATGAAATTCCAGGAGCTTTTAATTAAAACCACATTTTCCTAAAGGAGGTATCGAAGTTACCAACCAGTTCAAAAATAACTAACTTACACAATAGTGTAAGAAAATATGCAATGGTGTTGATCTTTGATCACCAGTGTTATTTCCACCAAATCTGTGATCCGTACATGAGTGCGTGCAGAATAGATTTCCATGTACACAAAACAACATAGAAGCATGGCACAGAAGCCAAAAAAAATTTAATAGCGAATGCTCATGTTGGTGTATATCGAGTCATGGAAGGATTTCAAAAAGAGCAGCACTAAATAGAAAGTGATTGTGAACACACTGTCTGAGGAAAGTGATGTGATAAAAGAAAAAACGTAGCTATTCATCATGATGCAAGACTTCAAAATATAGTTAATGATCATGAAAGTTGACCAGCTCTTATAGACTACCTCCATCCAATTGCCCATAATCTATCCTGTAATACACTTTTCATATGTCAAATTTTCTTTTTAGTTTTTTGTTTTGGTCTTTTTTCTTTTTTTAGTTTTTCCCTACTATTTTAAATTGTCTGCATCATTTTTTTACAATTTGCTCTGCTATGTATTTTATTTTCATATCATTTCCAACACTGGAGGTACAAATTGTGTAAAGACTTTTAAAGAGTTCTTATTAATTTTATGCATTTTTTGCAAATTCGACTCCTTGAAAGTGCATTATCACAACATTGACTGTGTGTAAGCATTGTGTATATGTGTAAAAACATTGAAACTTCCTCAGTAAATAAAGAGCTGTCCTTTTTGTACATTGGCATTTATGAAAAAATTTCTCGAGATCTTGGCTCTTTGAGTGACTGCATGTGCAGTGGTGACTTATTGCAGTGTTTGATCACTGTCATTGAGAGACTTAGCTTGTCCATTGTGGTATTTTAGTTGACGGCATATATAAAGCTGGGTGCACACAATTATCAACCATTGTGATACGCATTTATTTATTTTTCTTTTTTACCTGTTTCTTCATGTATACAGTGCATCTGCTCAGAACTGTTATATGCATGCAACTATTGTTAGTATACCTGAGTGTTTATGATTGCAAAAATATGTATGTTATTTTTCTATTTCATTGTGTAAAGTGGCCTAAAATGTCTTCTGTCATGTTTTATGTTTCTCCAACAAATTCTACTTAAAACATGTAAATAAATGTCAACTTAAAATATTTTTTCCAGAATTATATTTTGGGATATGGTCATTTGGAATTGTGATTTTCAGGATTTTAGATATTGGGGATTTTGTTCTTTCAGGATTTCAGCATTCCGGATTATGGCATTTGGGATTGTGTCTTTCATGATTTTGATCAGCTCCCACTCTGGGATCCTATTCAACGATAGATTCAGCTCAAGAATGAATTCATAATGAGCCCTTTAGTGTAGTTCTGACTAAACATGGGAAATTGATCCATTCATCATTTATTTATTCATTCACTGATTTATGCCTACACTGATTTATGTTTATTGTTATGTGCCAGGCACCATGCTCAATAATGGGCATATAGTTGTGAAAAACAAAAAGTGTGGACCGAGTCTGTATAGCAATACTGGTTACACTTTTCATGGGCCTCACAATTTAATGGAAGAAAAAGACGTTAAACAAATAGTACTTAATCACAATCATGAAAAATGCTATGAAGGACCAAGACAAGGGTTTTGGGAGCAAATGAAAGGGGAATTAGTTTGGGAATAGAAAACGTGCCCGAAGGAGTAGTTGCGCATGGAGGAGCTCAGCTTCCTGAGTGTCAGGGTCAGAAAGGTGACCTGTGTCTGAGCTCTGGGAGCAGGAGGTGATTTATGTGGAGTGATTATATCTCAACACAATGAGAAATCTTGCAGGTATTTTGCAGGCAAGAGACAGCAATAGATTTAGGGATGAGAGACTTCTTAGGAAGTTATCTTGCAGCATTTCTCTCTTTTCTCTGTTGCTTTAGAATCAGTTATTTAAAGGGCATTCCTTATTTTATTGCATTTAGCATTTCTTGTCCTTAATACTACTTAACCTCGAATTTTAATTAGGAACTGAAGTTATGGGTGGAATTTAGTGATGGTATTAATTTCCATCTCTAGCTAGCAACTGCCTTCAGATAATTATGGAAACCTTCAGCATGCATGTTATAGTCTTATAATGCATATAGGACACATTCTGACATTACCTCAATAGTTTTCATTGTGAAAATGTTGGACAAAACACAAATCAAGGCTCCTTGCATCTTTATTCATGTTTGATATTTAGAAAACAGCTCAACACTGGTATTGGAGGAATAGGCAGGGAGTTGGTATTATTCAAGCTTCTTGTCTCAGGACGTAGAATTTTGTCAGGTACGTGGTGGGTGTTCAACAAATATTAGGCAAACCAATGACAGTACAATTTCTGTGTAGCAACCAGGCACATTGTAGGTATTGAAAAAATACTGGCTGAATTCAATGGAATCTTTTGGAAGCTGGAGAAGAATGTTAAGCTGATGACTTAGGATAAATGTGTAAATAATATTCCCCCTTTACCCTTAATATTGAAAGTTCCCATGAAGCCAAACTATATGTAAAACTCTTGACATGTTTTATCTGTTTCTTTTAGTTTTCTACACCTCAAAATGTTTTGTTTGTTTGTTTGGAACTAAACCCAGTGGATTAAACCATCTGCCTACTGTTTTCAAAATGAAAGAATACTTTTCTCCCAAATGAATGTGATATTCTAGCATGTAAACCCTTAGAGGGCAAGAATTAAAATTTTCATATTATTTAATATTGTGCTAAGAAAAATGGAAAGCCACACACGGGAGACACAAATAAACACCAGCTGACTGTGATGAAGCCTCTTGAAACCAACCTTAAAATAGTTATTTGTTTCCCAGTTTGCCAAAATATTATCTATATTTCACAACACAAAATTAAAAAAAAAATTCAAACATCTTTAAAATGGTTTCTAAAATGTGTAGGTAAAAATCAAATGAAGTCCCTTAATCTCTGAGATTTCACATTCATTTTTAGTAGCTTTGTTTTATCACTCATTTATTTATGATCTCAAGCCATGCTGAGACTGAATTTCTAGTTTCTCACAAAAATTTTAAATATAAAGTTGTTTGTAGTGTAAAGCTCATTCAACAGAAAACTGCTCTAAATGCTCATAAATGATTTTTTGAAAACATACAATAATCATAAGCAGTAAGAGTAGGAATCTAGGTGTCCTTGCTCTATTAATCCTCCTTCTTTAATAATCTCAGATTCTAGCCTTCGACCATTCTAATTAGACATTCAGAATATTGGGATGGAGGACTTTAGTCACCAGTGCAAAGAGAGTGACTGGGAAGACAACTTTTCTGGAGCACCTACTATGTGCTGGGCGCTTTGTATATTGATTTGTTCAACCCTCAGAACAACCCTATGACAATCTCCCCTATTTTGAAATTAGAAAAGCAAGGCAAAAAAAGATGGCACCAGTTTCCCAAAGCCACACAGATGTGCATGGGGTATGGCTGCAAAGTCCATGCACCACACTAGGCTGACCCTCTCCATGCTGTCAACTGGAAAGCTCACAGAGAAATCTGGCTATTATGCCATGAGTACTTGAGACACCAATGAGGAAAAAGATTATTTCATCATGGAAAATTCTGGAATAGAAGAGGGTGACCTACAGGTGAATTTTGCCTAACTCCTAACACAGAATCATCCTTAGACTGGGACACATAAATCAGGCTTTGACTTAGAGCAGAAGATAATTTGATGCAATTCAGCATTACTAGCTCTCTTCCGATGTTTTTATTGACATACTGCTAAAGAGATGCCAACAGTTCTTTTTTCATATTCCAACTTAGTGTTATGCATTCCCTGAGTCTTATCTCTCCATAACTGCCATTAATCTTCATTTGGAAGAGTTTTTAACTGTAAAATGTTTGAGGCTAAGGATATAAAGAAGGAATATCAAGAGCACAATTTGCAGTAGCTCATTATGGACAAGTCTGCTACTACTCCCTGCCTCCTTCCAATTTTTTAAATGATCTAAAACTGAGAAGCCAGAAGATTCACAGCGTTTCTGGCAAAATTAGTACTGAGAAATGCACACAAAGATACATTCTGGTTAAAATCGTAAAACACTTTAAATATAAAGAATGAAGCTGATATATTAGTAATGTTTTATCTCACAACTGGTGGTTGAATCCACACAAATGAAGTGATGTGTAGGCATTGCATTAGGTATTACAAGTAATCTAGAGATGATTAAAATAAACAGGAGGCTGTGCATAGGTTACATGCAAATGCTACACAATTTATGTAAGAGACTTCACCATCCAAGGATTCTGGTATCTGTTGATGGGGGGTGTCCAATCTCCCACAAATACCAAAGAACGACTTCATATACCACAACTGATTTATTCATTCTACTTTTGATAGACATTCGGGTTACTTCTGCTTCTATTTTGTTTTCATTTTTTTCTATTATTATAGTGTTGCTATGGACATACTTTTTTTTCTATGACCATGGTGTTTCTGTGAAGAAACATTCTTGTATTTGTTTACAAGAGTTTTGCCAGGGTACAAAAGTATAAGGGGAATTTACAGGTCATAGAATATACTCGTCTTTAGTTCTATTAGATAATATCAGTGTTTTTCATAGCAAGGGTACTAAATCAAACACTCATATCCTGATTAATTTGATAATGTCAGACTTTGAAACTTTTGCCAGTCTTGTGAGTTTAAAATCATATTTCACTGTAGTGTCAATTTGTATTTGACCTACTTCTAAAATGTCTGAGCATCTTTTATATATTTATTGGCGATCAAGTTACTATAGTAATGTGCCTTTTCAAGTATTTTTTCTATTTTCCTATTGGATTGTTTTAGGCATTTATTTATTGATATTCAGGAGTTCTAAATACCAAAGTCTCTAAATGTAGTGAAGTTAAATTTATAGATCTTTTATTAGGTATTATATTTTACATATCATAAGAAATTATTCCCTACCTCCAAGTAATAAAGATATTCTCCTCAAGCCTATAATCCCAGCACTTTGGGAGGCCGAGACGGGCGGATCACGAGGTCAGGAGATCGACACCATCCTGGCTAACATGGTGAAACCCCGTCTCTACTAAAAAATACAAAAAACTAGCCGGGCGTAGTGGTGGCTGCCTGTAGTCCCAGCTACTCAGGAGGCTGAGGGAGGCATGGATGATATGTCATAACCCGGGAGCGGAGCCTGCCATAGCGTGAGATCCGCCAATGCACTCACCTGGGCAACAGAAATGAGACTCCGTCCAAAAAAAAAAAAAAAAAAAAAAAAGATATTATGTTTGTTTCCAAGTGTTATCATTTTGCTTTTCACATTTGGATTAATCTGCCTAAAATGCATCCTTATCCTTTTTCAGATGGTGTAACATAGAGATTTATTTTTTTTTCAGAATGGATAATCAGTATCTCAAAACTGTTTATTAAAATTCTGTACTCCACTGATATGCAAAGCCAGCTCTAAACATTACGTGTGTAGATTTTCTTCTAGGCTTTCTATTTTATTTTATTAATTAGTTTTGTTTATGTGTTATCTGTCTCTTCATTAATACCACATAGTCTTAATATTTTTATAAGTTTTGATATCTGGCAAGCCAAATCCTTCTCCCTTGTCCATTTTTAAGGACTTTCTTCGCTCTTTAATCGTTCATAAAACTTTCACAATTGCTTTATCAAGTTTCAGTTACATACATACATGCACACAAAAACATGTTGAAATTTTTTTTTTTACTTTAAGTATAACAAGGTGATTTTTAAATTTTTATGTATTTATTTTTTACTTTAAGTGTAACAAACACACATACACAGAACGTGTAGGTTTGTTACATAGGTATATGTGTGCCATGGTGGTTTGCTGCACCTATCAAGCTGTCACCTAGGTTTTAAGCCCCACATACGTTAGCTGTTTTTCCTGATGCCCCCTCACTTCAACACCTCCCTGGCTCTGTGGACAGGCCCTAGTGTGTGTTGTTCCCCTCCTGGTTTCCATGTGTTCTCATTGTTCAGCTCCCACTTACAAGTGAGAACATGTGGTGTTTGGTTTTCTGTTCCTGTGCTGGTTTGTTGGGGATGATGGCTTCCAGCTTCATCCATGTCCCTGCAAAGGACATGATCTTATTCCTTTTTGTGGCTGCATAATATTCCAACATGTTGGGATTTTGATTGGAACTACATTTTGAAACTATATATCAATTTAGGCAATCTAGGAAGACTTGATATCTATATGTCAGAGAATATGCCATATTTCTACATTTATTTGGTTCTGAAACTGGCCCACTTGTCCCACAGAACTAATATTTCTGTTTTTTTTTATTTTTTATTTTTTATTTATTATTGTTTAAATAAACATAGAAGCTGACCCTCCCTGGTTTTAAAACTTGAAACTTACATTTGTCTCATCTGAGTTCCTTTCTCAGGAAACTGACCTTCAGGCAGGGCACTGAAACTCATCAGATCCCCACATCCACATAATGAGATGTCAGACCCCCTGGTTCATCATTGTCACTTCCTCTCCCTTCTTATTTCCTGTTTTCCTGCCTTCCCTGCTGTATAAATATCCCAATTAAAGATTCAAGACTTTATCTCCTGTTCTCCTTGAGGTAGTACCTGAATAAAGCCTTTTTCCCTGGCAATACTTGTTGACTCAGTGATTGGCATTCTGTGTGGCAGGCAGCAGGACCGACTGAACCCCTGGGGTTTCAGTTACAGTTCTTCTTTTCTTTTTTCTTTTTTTTGAGATGGAGTCTTGCTCTATCACCCAGGCTGGAGTGCAACGGCACGATCTTGGCTCACTGCAACCTCCACCTCCCAGGTTCAAGCAATTCTCCTGCCTCAACCTCGTGAGTAGCTGGGATTACAGGCATGCATCACCATCCCCACTAATTTTGTATTTTTAGTAAAGGAAGGGTTTCGCCATGTCGGCCAGGCTTGTGTCTTGAATGTCTGACTTCAGGTGATCTGCCTGCTGTGGCCTCCCACAGTGTGGGGATTATAGACGTGAGCCACTGCACCCAGCCCAGTTATAGTTCTTTTAAAATATATTGAAGTAAAAGTTTATAATTTTCTCCATAAAAGTTGTATTCATCATCGTGAAAGCTAAGTAACTTCTAAGGAGGGAATCTTTTCCAGTGTTCACTTCAGATCTATGAAGGACAATGGTCATGGAAGCACCTTTCAGAGGCTACAGTTCAGGGATCAAGGAACACAACTCATAAGGGAGTTCCTCTGAGAGCAGGAAAAGGGCACTTCCTACTCAAGGAGCTTCCATTCTCCTCCACCACTCACCTCGGGGTGGACAACTTTCACATAGACTTGCTAGCAGGATTCCAGGGCCAATGACTTCTGGGTACTACTCATTCTTCCCTTTTCAAAATGAGGTTTTTATTGTGGTTACCCTGGCCCAACTCCACTGTTATATTTTGTGTATTGTGAGTGTAGAGAATTTGTATTTTTTTCCATAGGTCACTAAACCTTGTTCACTGAATATATATCAACATTTGTTTGAGAAAAGTACAAGTTGCCTTAAAATTAAAAATGAATCCAGTTATCACATAGGACTAGTTTTGGTCCCCCTTGTGGAGGCAGTGAATGCGTTCTATGCTGAGAAGAACAGTAAAATGTTGTTAGATCCTTGCCTCACACTATATATAAAAATTGACTCAAAAGAAATAACAGACTTCGATGTAAGAGCAAAAACTATAAAACTCTTAGAAGAAACAGGAATACATCTCTGTGAACTTGAATTAGGCATTTTTTTTCAAATGGTACTAAAAGTATATGCAGCAAAAAAAAAAAAAAAAAATTAGACTTTAAAATAAAATTTTGTGCTTCAAAGGACATCATAAAAATGAAAAGATAACCCACAAAATGGGAGAAAATATTTGCAAGTAATACATTTGATGAGGGACTTGTATTCAGAATATGTAAATAACTCTTAAAATCAACAATAAAAGACAAAAAATACAATTTAAAATGGGCAAACAATTTGAATAGACATTTCTCCAAAGAAGATATATAAATGGCCAATAAGTACATGAAAAAATGTGTCATATAACTAGTCATTAGAGAAATTATAATCAAATGCACAATGAGATTCAACTTCACACCCAATATGATGGCTAAAATAAGATAGACAACAAATGACAAGGACATGGAGAAATTGGTACGTTTACATTACCGTTGGAAATGTAAAGTGTTGCAGCCATTTTGGAAAACAGTTTGGCAGTTCCTCAAATTATTAAACGTAGACTTACCATATATTCCAGCAGTTCCAATTCTAGATATGTACCAAAGAGAACAGAAAACAGGTGTTCAAACAAAAACTTGCACACGAATGTTGATAGCAGCATTATTCATGATAGCCAAATGTAGAAGCAAGTCAAAGGTGTATTAACTGAGGAATGGATGCACAAATGTGAAATGTTCATTCAATGGAATATTATTTGGTCATGAAAAGAAATGAAGTACTAATGCACACTACAACATAAATGAACTTTGAAAATATCATGATAAATTTATTTCAGATTGCACACATGTGTCAAAACATCTCATGTACCCCATAAGTATATAACCTGCTATGCACCCACAAAAATTAAAAATTAAAAAATTTTATAATACAAGTGAAAGACGCTGGAGTGAAAAGGCACATATTGCATTACATTACATTTATAGGTAATTATATGAAATGTTTGGAATTGGCAAATCCATGAAGACAGAAAATAGATCTGTGGTTGCTAGAGGTCAGAGAGAGAGGGAAAAAGGGAGTGGCTTTTAATAGGTATGGAGATTCTGTTTGAGGTGATGAAAATGTTCTAAAATTAGCCAGAGGTGACGGTTGCACAACTCTGTGAATATACTAAAAACCATTGAATTGTACATTTTAACATGGTAAACTTTTGATCTATGGATTATTTCTCAGTAAAACTGTTGTTTACAAAAGTTATTAGAAAAGAAAGGGCAGCCTGTGGCAGAGTCTTTGCTAACCATTAGTAAACTTTTCGCAAGTCTTCTTGTGTGCGCTCTTCTTTCCAGGTACTGTAGGTAGATGTGGCTCATACTTAGTGCTGACCAGTGAAATACTGGAAATGCTGTGTGCCATTTCCAAGCCTAGCATGTAAAATCCTCTCATGTGGGGTTCTCCACGTCTTTCCTCTTTCAAATGACCTTGGTGACTTTTAGTTCTACATTTAGTGTTTTGCTACCAGAATTACCTATGATTATTATAGATATTGTTTTATATAATGTTTTCTTAGATTTGTCCACATATTTATCAATTATTTTGCTCATATGTTCTTGCAATTCAGCCTGTGCTTCTGGGTTCAGTTCTGTTCTTCCTGAATACATCTGTTAGGCATTTCTTTAATTTGGGACTGTGGTTGGTAAACTTTTTCAGTGTGCTTGTCTGAGATGTCTTTGTTTCAGTTCTCAAAAGATAGTTGGGTATAAAGTTATAGGTTAAACATTATTTTCTCTTTCTTTTTAAGAGTTATTGTTTCACTGTTTTCTGGCATCAATTGTTGCTGAGAAATTTCCTGTTAGTCTAATTTGTCATTACTTATAAAAATCTGCCTCTAGTCTCTGGTTGCTTTAATGATTTAGAAAATATCAGCCGGGCATGGTGGCTCACACCTCTAATCCCAGCAGTTTGGGAGGCTGAGGCAGGTGGATCACCTGAGGTCAAGAGTTTGAGACCAACTCGGACAACATGGTGAAACCCCATCTCTACTAAAAGCACAAAAACTAGCCAGGCATGGTGGCGGGTACCTGTAATCCCAGTTACTCAGGATGCTGAGGCAGGAAAATGGCTTGAACCTGGGAGGTAGAGGTTGCAGTGAGCTGAGATTGTGCCACTGCACTCCAGCCTGGGTGACAAGAGCGAGACTCCATGTCAAAAAGAAAAGAAAAGAAAAGATAATATCTGGGTGCAAATTCCTTTCTCTTTGGCATTCTTTGGTATTCCTGAATCTGAAAAGCAGCATCTTTTATCAATCCTGGAAAATTCTCAGTAAGCATCTCTTACCTATCCCCCATTCTCTTTATTGTCTTCCCTTGCGGTGCCTAGTCCAAATGTTGGACCACATCATTCTCCTTTCCATGTTTGCTAAACTCTCTTTCATGTTTTCCTTTTCTGTTTTTCTGAGCTCTATTCTGACTATTTTGTTTCCATTTTTCTTCTAGTTTTCCAATTCTGTTTTTAACCATGTCTTCTTTACTGTTTAAAACATCTTTTGAGTTTTAAATCATTTAAGACTATATTTTAATTTCAGATATTTTATATTAGTCTTTTAAAAATATTCCTGACACAAGATGAATAGAAAAGATAAAATTTTGTCTTGCATCTTTTCTAATAAGATTTTACTTTTATCTATGTTTAATTTCACTGTTTATTTCTACTTTGTATTCAGTGGTATTCCCAGGGTTCTAATTCTATTATTTTTTGTGTCTCATAGATTTTGCTGATGCTGACTTGTTTCTCCCATGCAGTTTTGTAATTTTTGATTTTGAACTCATTTTCACTGGGATTTTTATATGGGAATCCTGTGGAGCCTGAATTTATTGGACTGAAAACATGTCCCTTCAGGAAGCTTTTGCATTTTGTTGTTTTAGGTGCCCTAGGGGATGCTACAAGTCAGGTACCAATTTTATGTTTATATCTCAGCCTAGTTGTTTCTGGATCAGAATGTAGACTTAAAGTTCCATATTCTCCAATATCAGAGAAGCTTTTTGTTTTCTTTGGTTTCTCCTTCCTTATTCTTTTTTTTTTTTTTTAAACAGGGTCTTACTCTGTCACTGAGACTGGAGAGCAGTAGCACAATCATGGCTCACTGCAGCCTTGACCTCCCAGGCTCATGTGATCCTCCCACCTCAGCCACTGAGTAGCTGGGACTACAGGTGTGCACCACCATGTCCAACTAATTTTTGTATTTTTTGTCGAGATGAGGTTTCACCATGTTGCCCAGGCTGGTCTCAAATTCCTGGACTCAAGGGATTTACCTGCCTTGGCTTCCCAAAGGGCTGGGATCACAAGCGTTAGACACTGCGCCTGGCCTTGTTTTGTTTTTAAACCTGGGATGCAGGTTGTGATTGACAAGATATCTTTTTACTATTAAGGGCTGAAGCTTTGATTTTGTTTTCTAACTTTTCTTTCTCTGAAATTGTAGTTTTTGAAAATCTCTGATTTATAGAGAGATTCCATTACATTGCCCAATGTTTGGACGCAAGGCCATGTCTCCTGTCCATATTTGGCCACTAAGACACAAGCCTCTTGATTTTTATGAATAATAAATGTTCTCAATACAGTCAAAAGCTCAGAGATGGCTCATTACTCTGGTTTACTTTACTCAGTTTCTTCTTTATTTTTTTCCTGCAAAGCTTTAGTTTATCTTTTTTGTGAGCTCAGATATTTACTTAAAGAATTTTAAGAAGGCTGGGCATGATGGCTCACGCCTCTAATTCTAGCACTTTGGGAGGCCAAGGTGGGCGGATCACCTGAGGTTGAGAGTTCAAGACCAGCTTGACCAACATGGTAAAACTCCATCTCTACTAAAAATACAAAATTAGCCGGGCATGGTGGCACATGCCTGTAATCCCAGCTACTCAGGAGACTGAGACAGGAGAATTGCTTGAACCCGGAGGTGAAGGTTGTGGTAAGCCAAGATCGCGCCATTGCACTCCAGCCTGGGCAACAAGAATGAAACTGTCTCAAAAAAAAAAAAAAAA
>NW_016804965.1:873548-925992 GCF_001698545.2 Rhinopithecus bieti
AAAAAGAAAAACAAAAAAAAAAAAAAAAAAAAAAAAAAAAAAAAAAAAAAAAAAAAAAAAAAAAAAAATTTAAAAAAGATGCATATTTCCAGGTGTTTTGTAGTGGTGGATTTTTTTTTCTTTGTTTTTGAGATGGAACCTCACTCTATCACCCAGGCTGGAGTGCAGTGGTGCAATCTTGGCTCACTGCAACCTCTGCCTTTGAGTTCAAGCAATTCTCCTACCTCAGCCTCCTGCATAGCTGGGATTACAGGTGCACACCACCACACCCGGCTATTTTTTTTTTTGTATTTTTAGCAGAGATGAGATTTCGCCATGGTGGCCAGGCTGGTCCTTACCTCTGGTGATCCACCCACCTTGGCCTCCCAAAGTGCTGGTATTACAGGTGTGAGCCACCATGCCAGGCCCTGTAGTGGTGGATTTTTAAAAGCAATATAAGCCAGCGTATTGATGGAAATTGAAGCTGAGTTAGCATTCTGAAAGTGGTGCTACTCTGCCAATGGATATCTATGATAATTCATCTATGGATATCTGGTAAATAAAGATATCCACATCTTCACTAGAACATTATTTTGGCTCCTTTTCGTCTAGATTTCTAACTGTAATACAAAGTTTAATGAACTAAACTTGAGTTTGAAAAAGAAAAATTAAGTATGGATGAAGAGCAGTAGGGAATGAGAGCTGTGTACTGAAAAGTTATGTTAGATAAAATCATGTACTATATTTCATAAAGGGCATACAGTGCTGCCAACTTCTCCTCATCAAGGAACCGAGGAAAACTCTTCACCAAGCATAACTAAGTGAACAGTCTTTGTTTGGGTTTAGACACATTTCCCCTTTTTACATTGTGTGAATGCTGTTGACCCTTTCCTAGTTTCTCCTCTCATTTGTGTCTCAAATCATTCTGTGCTGGGAAGTTGCTTCTTATATTAGGGCTTTTAAACTACCCGAGAATGCTCAGATTCTCTTTGTACTTGTTCAAAGTTCTCCTGGTAAACACACTCTTTGTCCATTGCATTTCTAAGGGGCTTGGCATTTTGCACTATGATCTGGAGAATGTGGAGTTGATTAGTTGATAATCTGGGAATATTTCTCCTTATATTTGTTTATCTCTGAGACATTTTGTCTGTTTCTAACTTCAGCAAGGTGTCATCTCTGTCCAACTGTCTCTCACCTTGTTGATAGGAGGGTTACTCAAACACCTCCTTTCTGACAAGTAGGGAAGCTCCTTGACAGAGATCTGACCTGAAAATATATTTTTCTCGTGGGTAGAATGGGGGACACCAAGTCCCTTCTTGTATAGAAATATTTAACATTCTCCCTTCTCCTTATTTGCTGAAGTTCAAAAGAGTTTTAGGTTAATCATTTTATTATCCTCACTGAGTGGGAAAAATAAGCTCTTACCCATTAGGTTCTTATGGCCCATTTAGGCCACAGGAGCCTCGATATTCACAGGGGAGGGAATTAATATGTTTTCTGTTGTTATCTTTGAGAAAATCAATACTCTGTTGCTTCTATATCTGCCTTCAAAAGCACAGCAAGACTGAACATCCTTGCTTCTAGAGTTGACCACAGAAGAAGGATTACTTATTAGTCTTGGTATGGCGTTAGCTATAATGTTTCTCCTATTATAGGGGGACGATGGGAGTGGAATTTACATCTCAACCAAAAGCAAAAAGAGCAATAATGAGTCTCAGCTAACAGACTTTCCTGAAGCCCTATTGTAACTTAAGCACACTGGTGGCAGCTTTTTATTCATAAAAAATACTTGTTACAGAGCACATACCACTAAATGAACCAAATGTACAAAGTGGGGGTTTCTGTTTAAATAAATAAGCACCATTTGACATCTGGTAAAAAGATCTACGCAGCACCCTTTGTTCTCTTTAGCTTACACTGATGAGGTTTTACAATTGAGAAACTGCCCTGTTCAGAAAAGAAGCACATGAAGAAACATGACTATTAGTTTTCCTTTGCTGCAAATGTCTGAAAATTTCACATCTAGAGTCTGCAGTTATTATAGGATTTGGCGTGTGGGTGGCTGAAAATATGGTACTTGGCCTTTTGGTGCCAAACTTTCACACAGCTTCAGCTGTCTGTATACAAAAGACATGGCAGAATGTGTTGCTTTACTTTTAATATTCGGAATTGTTCACCGTGCCAGTGGAATAGTGAATATGTGGATGGTACGTTTGATCTTGGAGCTTGCCAGTCTCATAGAATCTTAATTGATGAAGATGCTGTTAGGAACAGAGTGAGCATGTGGGTGGGGGATGGCTGAGTGCAAGTCTGCAAATTAGAAAATGCTGCCCTGGGCGACATTTCCTCTCCAATCCCCTCGTCGCCCTCCACACCCAATCTTCTATTTCTTCCCTCTTTTCTGCCTCAAATCAATGCCATTGATTTACTCTGGGCCCCGATCCTCATGAAAATAGAAGTTAATGAACACATTCCAAACACTCCAAATGGCTACTCTTTGGTTGAAATTTTTTTACATTTTGTTAGGTTTTGGGAAGTGAATAAAATAATCTGGAAGCCCTCAGCTTCTGGACAATCTTCACTGGCAGTTTGATGTCCTAGGGGCCTTGTTTGAACTTGAAGTGAGCCGTGAACCATGAGCCGTGATCCACAATGGCCATTTTCTTCCTAACTGTCTGCATTTCTGTCTTCCTTCCTTTTCTTTCTCCTTTTCCTTCTCTCAATTTTCTTACGGCTCTGTTCTCTCTGCATTTCTGTCTAGTTAAAATGGATAACTATTAAAGTCTTACCTCCCAGGAAAATGGTGAAGAATGATGGGATGGCTAAGCTGTTTTTACCTAGAGAAGTTATTAAATCACATCTCTGGGGAGTTTGTAAAATTGTGTGGATAGTGATTTTCCTGGAGTAAATCCGTATGTAGTTCCCTCTTGCAGCTGAGACCTGGGCTATGACTGCCCAAGCTGTGGGTATAACATACATCACCTTCCTCACATCACAGGTGATTTCCACAGGTGCATTTGAACCTGGAGAAGATGGAGGACACTGTCTTTCTTTCTTTGTGGTTGCACTAATGAGTCTCCCTGTCCCCTACTTGACTTGCCCTTCCTGCTTTGCAGGCCTTGTTTGGAGTGGATTTGATAAGCGATTATGAGGAAGGAATGTTGAGGACTGTGGAATAAAGGGCTTGATATGGTTTCAGTCTCTATACTGGATATCCTCCATGGAATTGCCTATCAGGCACTGGGTTGGGATTGGGGATTTGACGAAAAATGTGATGGGATTTCTCCCTCTAAGATGCTGATGCTCACTGTCTAGAGGAGGCAAGACCAGCTACATGATTTTTGAGGCCCTGTGTAAAATGAAAATACAGGGCTCCTTGTATAAAAATTATTAAGAATTTTAATATTTGATAGCAGAGCACCAAAGCAAGCACAGGGCCCTTCTGAGTGTGGGGCTTTGGGAGGTTGCACAGCTCACATTCTCCGAGGCTGGCTCTGTGTCAGGGAAAGAGTTGATGGCTACAGATGGATCCAAGGTGGAGGGAAAAGGCCCAGGAATGCACCATACAATGTCTCCTGGTAGTGCATGGGTCAGAGTCGGCCCCTTGACTCAAGGAGACATGAGAAGCAGCCTGACCTTGGAGAGATTTCCCATCTCAGCTCAGTGTCATGCATGGGGTTCAGAAATACACATTTCTTTTACTCTCTTGCAACACAGTAACTCGACAGCTTTGTCTTGCCAGACTGAATATATTCTAACATTGAAATCCTTCCTGTTCTGTGAAAAAAATTATTGTATAAAATGTAACACACAACAAAATAATATTTTTAAAAAGTCCACGAGGAAAATAAAGCAAAGATAATGCAAGTGTAGGAAGAATAAATGAAGCCACTAATGAGATAAGTACAGAATGTACATTCTAGGAGATCCCTTACATTTGTTAGAGGTTGGCTGCAAATTTTGTGTTTTTAAAAATTGTGGTGAAATATATATAACATAAAATTTACAGTTTTAATCATTTTCAAGCATATAGCTCAGTGGCATTAAGTACATTCACAATGTTGTGCAGTCATCACCACTATCCTTCTCCAGAACTTTTTCATCTTCCCAAACTGAAACTCTGAACCCATTAATAACAACTTCACTTTTCTTCCTCTTCCCAGTTCCTGGCAATCTCTATTCTACTTTCTGTCTCTATAAATTTGACTACTCTAAGTTCCTCATGTAAATGGCATAGTATGCTATTTGTCTTTTTTTTGTTCTAGTTTATTTCTCTTAGCATAATGTCTTTAAGGCTCATCTATACTGTAGCTTGTGTTAGAATTTCCTTCCTTTTCTTTTTTTTTTTGAGATGGAGTTTTGCTCTGTCTCCCAGGCTGGAGTGCAATGGCGTGGTCTCAGCTCACTGCAATCTCCACCTCCTGGGTTCAAGTGATTCTCCTGCCTCAGCCTCCCAAGTAGCTGGGATCATGGGCGCCTGCCACCACACCCAGCAAATTTTTGTATTTTTAGTAGAGACAAGGTTTCACCATGTTGGCCAGGCTAGTCTCGAATTCCTGACCTTAGGTGATCCACCCACCTTGGGATTACAGGTGTGAGCAGCCATGCCGGGCCAATTTCCTTCTTTTTTAAGGCTGAATAATATTCAGTTACATTATATACTGCATTTTGTTTATCCATTCCTCTGTTGATGAACACTGGATTTTTCTACCTTTTGACTGTTGTGAATAATGCCGTTATGAACATGGGAGGAGAAATACCTGTTTAAGTCTCTGCTTTCAATTCTTTTGAGTATATACCCAGAAATGGAATTGCTGGACCATAAGACAGTACTATGTTTAATTTTTAAAAGAACAACAAATTTAGTTTTGAGGTTTCTAGCAGCCATTGCAAAGAAGGAAACAATAAATTATATGATTCACAGTGCCCCCAAAGTTTACATGGATCAGTTGTTCATGAGACTAGGGGAAACTTTCTCTCATGGGTACTCTCAAAGAATGTGTTATGTAACGTATTGATTGACAAGATCTATAACAGCTTTAGAGTAAATACAACAGTGAGTTTCCTTAGATCGTTCAGTGAAGTTATGGCATAATGCCAAAGCACAATTTGGTGAAAGCAGACAATGCAGTTCAGGCTTGGAGTGGAGATGGGTCCTCTTAGAACGGACAAGCAGAGGAAGAAAATGGTTATCAAGGGAGAGGGAAATTAAGAAACACATCTAAGGGAAGAAGGGAGTTTTTCTTAAGAAAGCAGTCTTAGCACTTTGCAGTTGAGAAAGGAGGGTTTTCCCCGACTCCAGGATAAAGTCTTCTTTATTTTCTCTGCAGCAAACCATATAGCTGATTAACCACTGCTTTCATAAACTTCAAGTGGGCCATTCAGCCTGCCTCACCGCTGCTTAATGTCCTGTACTGAGCTCGCGCTTCCTGCAGTCCCTACCTAGGGTTTGTTTTTATTAGAAATTCACCTCGCCTTGTCTATTGAGGGGAAAGAAAAGGGAAATTATACCCCAGAGCTTGGCAAACTCATAAAATGGCAGAGATTCCTGAAGAAGACTGCCCTGAAACCCAAGCCCCTGGCTGCCTGTGCTGTAATGAAATGCATGACTACGACAGATAATAATAATCGCAGCAATGGCTCGTTACAGCTCCTGGATGATTTGGTGCTGTCAGGAGTGCGCTGTCTGCTGACGTCCCAGGAGGCGAACAGCATCAGTGACTGCAGGCCCTGATTGGGGCAGTGAAATATTGCTGGCAAAAATTAAAAGGTCCCCGTGTCAAAATAATTCATGATATGCATATCTTCCATTCTGATGAAATGGCTGATATCTGGATTAGCAAGATAATAAAACTGATCAGGCTACAGTTAAACAATTTAAGTTGGAGAGCTGTTCATTTTGTAGGTGTCACTTGTCAGATCAAGGGGTCAAAGCGGAATGAAAGGCTCTCCCCGGTAACCTTCCGATGATGTGGATCTGGAGTGTTCTTCATGATTTGTCCAAAGTTTTCATCATTGGGCTGCCGACTAGCATTACTGCGGCAGGCTGTATTCTGACATTCAAATCCCCGGAATGACAGGCTATTAGGAGAGGAGAACTGGCTCCTCATACATTAAGCACCGTATCTCTGACCTGTAATGTGAACTGATAGTGATATTGTAATTGAGTGAGTCTGAAAAAAAAGAGGGGGGAGTCTTTATTAAAACATGAGAATAGAAAGGAAAGCATTTATATTTCTGATGATTTGTGGGTTTGTAAAATAAGCTTTTTGGTGATGATTTATTTTCCACTTCTATAATGCTGAGGGGTGTGCATAGTGTGTTTATTTGGTGTAACAGTTATTTAAGATAACACCAACTCTCCCCAGCCTCCTCTCCACATGCTGAGCAGGCACAGATCAGAAGAGATTTGTTTTACAAAGGACAATCACTTTAAAATGAACAAAATGGACTCAAGTGCAAGCCGAGGCTGGACTGCCACTCAGGATATTTGCCTCGTAGCTCCGTCTTCACTCCCTGCTTCCCCCGAGTTCTCTCTCCCGCGTAAGCCAAGCCAAACCAAGGGGCCTGGGGAGGAGCGGCCTTGGTTGTTGGTGTCGGTGACTCCATTGTGGGGCAATGTCATGCATTGAGTGACTAATTTAATATGCATTAATGGGATCTCAGATGATTCCTGTCAAGCCTCTCAAGAAATACCCTAGGCTACCAACAAATACCAAAGCAGGCAAATCACTAAATTTGGGGGTGGTGCAGAACTGCTGAAACAGCCTGATTCTTTGGCAACCATAAGGAAACTCAGTGTGTGTGTGTGTGTACATGAGTGTGTGCCTGTGAGTGGAGGCACACATGTGTGTATAGGGGCATGCATGTGTATTGCATGTGTGCATGCATGTATGTGTGCATGCAAATACACACACATATTTGGACTCTGCTGCTGATTTCATAGGGGGAAGAATTGCCCAGGGAAGATTCTAGTAAAGTGTGTTCCCTCCCAGGCATTAGGAAACTGAGGTCGTGGGGTGAATTTTAGCACTGACACACTCAGTGGCCCTGGGCAAGTTAACCAGCACCTCCATCTGTAAAACAGTGAAATCGGTGTCATGGTGCCATGGTAAGGGGGAAGCACTTGATGAGTACATTGTGAATTGCTATATAAACATGAGATGTTGCCATTAATAAGGATAGGACTGACAAATGCTTAGTACCGTACAAATGTAAGAGTTTATTACAACTATGTCTACAGGATATTCTTAGAGGAGATCTCTCTGATTCTTCAAAATTTAAGGTGAGAATGTTTCATAAAATACCCCCAATGAAGTACGGTACCTTTAAGCATTTTGGAAGGTTATCTTTAGTTTCTGTGCAGTCCTCACTGTTACAATAATAATCTATTTTTTATTTTGTAAACTTTTCTGGCGAAAAGCTGTTTGTGCAGAAGAGACATCACAGCCTTCACCATAATAGAAGCTAGTAAATATCATTCTTCTCATTTTATAGATGGTGTCACATAACAAGGGCATTCGTAAATGCCAAGAATGAGTTAGCAATGAGAGAGGGAGGCACGGATGATACAAGATATTTGGCTTAAGAAACTGGCTAAGTTGATGATGGTGACATTTTTACAGATAATGCATGCTGAGAGTGGAATAGTTCCTGGGTATAAAAATTAAGAGTTCTGTTTAGTACATATTAAGTTAGAAATGCCTATTATGTTGTATATTTTTTCCCTGTTACAAGTTTAAGGATAGCTGAGTGACTTACTTTTTTATTCACATAGGAAAAATGTTATAAATTAACGAAATTATAAATGTTATAAATGAATTTTATTTAAATAGATCAGTAACAAACAATGAATCAATAATTTGCTTAAATTCAACAAACATATTGAACACTTACCTGGATATGGCCCTGTGTATAAAGGATACTTAAATAGCTCTTTGGATTGTTTTTATGAGAAAAAAATAATACCTGACAATAGGGTGTAGCAAGCATTGTGGATTAAGGTGACCAATGAATGCATCCTGGAGGAGCTTAATTTAGAAAGAGACCAGGAAGATGGGTTGATGGATGAAAAATACAAGGGCATTCCAGAAGAGGAAAACATCATTATTAACTGCTCCAAATATACATCTGAATGAAGGCCTATCAAATATGAACTTCTGATTTAATGACTGAAATGAAATAGTAAGTAGAGGCAGAAGTAAAGCACAGTTGAAATAACAGAAGAGCGAGAAGAGCTAGTATTTTAGAGATAGCTGTGCAGCGTGATGTATATCTAACTCTAGCAGCATGTATTCCTACGTACTAGATATCTCTTCAAGGTCTTTGAGAGGTCTCTGGGTCAAGGACAGGCAAGTTATCTCAGGCTGAAATTCAAATGAGCAAACTCGTTCTTATGCACCTATTCAAATCAATAAAATAGGTGGGCTATTTTATAAAATAGGTGGGCTGGGCTTATATTAGATGACCAATGAGTATAATCCCACTGTATTTATAATTTAAAAAAATGTATAAAATTGTTTAAAATTTATTTTTATGCGTTCGGGAAGTGTCATTAATGTCTGCTATGCTTACGTGAAAGGCAGAATAAAAGGAGAGAGGAAGGGACAACTGACACCCCATCTTGCTATGACTGAGATGTTTCTATTATCTGACTAGTGAATTTCCAAAGGAGAAGTGGTTAATCTCTCATTGCCATCAGTACCAGGTAAGTTGAGACCAGCAAGCTTCCTGAACTCCAGTGTTAATTTACAGATAATAAATAATAATTCCATCAAAAGTGAAAATTAGGGAAAAAAGGGTACTTAATTGAAGTTGGTTAACTTTCTCTTTATGTTGAAAATAGAAGAAAATTTCTACTTAAATTTCTTACAAGGACCAGCACAAATAATATATTCTTATGGAGGCTATGTATGCTATTTGCATATTTCAAATGCTGAAATTATTTTTCATTTCCAAAATAGTGTTATTTGTTCTATTGTAATTATTTGCTATAGCAAATACACACAATATTTAGTTCAGATATGAGGTCTTTGATCAGTTGTTCAATGTAGATTAGAGATCTTTTGGTTGTGCTGATAAAATTTCTACAAACTCTGAATATATCATAGGTCTAAAACATTTCAAGAAAAAAAACAAAATGAAGAGCATCTTGGGAGGACCTAATTTAGTTCTAAGAAGTTTCCTTAAACCAGACCTTTGGGCATCACGCCTTACCTTTAACCATTTGTTGACATAGTATTCTTTATTATTATTACCTCGTTTTCTTTTGTCCCATAATAGATGGAAGAAAACACTTTTAAATATATATCCTTCACTCAACAGAAAGAAAGCAAACTAGGAGAGCGAGCCAGGGCTTCTTAGGATTATGGTTTGCTCTCTTTCTGATGAGTGAAGGATACCTATTTACATATGGTTTCTAATTGTCTGAGAGATGATATAGCCCAACCTTATTTCATAGAGACAGTTTTTATTCTTATATCTGTTGATTGAACAATTTGTAACCTTGCAAGCACAATGAAGTACCACAGGGCTGCTTTTCTAGTGGGAGGTGTTGCGGCTCTTGGTAGATTACAGCCTGTGCTCTGAACCCAACCGTCTGGGTTCCAATCCCCGCACCATTACTTATTGGCTATGTGACCTTGTATGGGATACTTACACCTGTCGGTGCTTCCATTTTCCTATCTGTACAATGGGGACCATTGATAAAAATAGCAATTCTCTCACAGGGCTTGTGTGAGGTTAGATTGGTTAATGCACTTAGGCTAGTGCTACAGCATGCTATTCTTTTTCATAGTTTTCCATTGTAGATTTATTACCCTCATTGGCTCATGATGAGATAGGACTTTGCTCTTCTTTGAAATCTAGGAGTGGGTGTCAATTATTATCTTACTGATAGTGTGAAATTAATAATAATACATCATTACCAATACTATTAAATATCTTCTTAAGGGAAGGGAATAGAAGTTTTCCTACAGATTAAACTCTAGGATGGAAGGATGAAATAGAAGGAAATGAGGAGGACCGCCCCCTAGGGGTGGAGGAAGCTGCTCTGACGGTTGTGGGCTGGAAATAGAGCCCAAAGGGAGCTACCCCATTTCCGGTCAGTCAGGAGTCAGTGCCAGCGGGGCGCGGATCTGAACAAGTTGCTCCTGGGTCCTTCTTCCTCAGGAAAGAGTAAACAGTATGTACTTGTGGTTCTGCGTCTTGCCTTCAGGGGGCGCCACCCGCAGCACTGGCCATTTGTATCCTGATGCGTTTCTCTGCCTCTTTCCTATTTCCTTTCTGAAATACATTGTTTTTACAGCCCATCTAATTTGGGTGTAAGCTTGGCCAGCCTCGTTGTCATCTTAATATATATTATTTCAGTTTTTCACACAATCTGTAATTTATTTTATTGACTTTCTAATAAATAGTGGAGGAAAGCTCTTATTTCCATATGGACTGTGCATTTTGGAAAAGCTTCTCATGGCTCAATACTAGAGCAAATCTGGCTCATTTTCATCCCTCCCATTTGAGGTTTATGTGTCTCTCCTCTCCTAATTTTTCATTAGAATATAATAATGGTCTGAGGAAAGGGTGATTTGATATGTGATCTATTTCATTATGTTCTTATGGTAAGGGTAGCGTCTGAAGTGGGAGAGCATCACTAATTTTTCGGCACAGTAATTTATTCCGCAGTATTTAAATGTTGTAATTTTCACACGGAGGCACATGCTGCCACATCTATCTTCCCCTGGACCAGTCTGTCTTGCTCTTTCCTTTTCATCTGTTTTGTTTTTGCATATTTTTTTCATAAATTCGACAGATGGCCTCTTGATGAATCCTTGATAATACTGTCATGTAAAGCAGCTAAGACTAGAAATCATCTCGCAACAATTTTTCATAGCAAAGGGAAAATTGAACAGAGACAAACATCACTAAGTCCATAACAACAGCCACAAAATATCTACTTCATGTAAATAAAGAGGACAGGGTTGCCTCCTAATGCTTTCTCACAAATGCCAGTGTCCTTTTAAAGTCCTCTGAATATTTTATGTTGTGTTTAGATCCCCCTGAAAGCCAAGGGTTGGTTGAGATTTGTGGATTTTCATATCCCGAACATTTGGACAGCCTCTTTTCCACATCCTCTCTTTTCCCCAAGCCCCTCCTTTTTGGGCTTCATAATTGTGGATCAGGTGAAGTTTGCGTCCCCTCATTTCAAGGTCATGCACCAGTAGGACCATTTTCCTGACTCAGAGAACACGTAATTTCACAGCCGTGTACTCCTCATTAATCCCCCCGAGTGGGGGCTCGAGAAGTTCCAGATCACAGGTTTGTTTTTGTCTTGTTCTCTGACTCAGTGCTTCACAAAGGGATTAGATTAACCCCTTTGATTGTATTTATATCTTACTGCATTACGTTAGAAGCAAAGTGGTTTCTTTTACCCTCTCATCTCCTCCTCACTTTTCTGCCCCTTTCCATTTCCTGTCCTCATATTTTTTCCCTCCCATTTAATGAATAGGCTGCAGTTTGTTAAAGAGAGGTTTGTAGTAAATACAGGGAATTGTTCATTTGCTGGTAGTCATTGTAGCTTTCTTTTCTGATGTATAGATGTGTACACACACTCATGCATGTAGATATATTTTTTTCTTTCTCTTTCTGAAGCCTGTCTGTGAAGCCTCCAGGATTATCATGAAGAGGAAAATTTGTTGTTGTCCAGTGGGGGTATGAACCAAAGTCTCTCCTGGTTTGAATAAGAATGGTATCCAAAAATTAGAATGTCCTGTTTCCAGAATATTGTTATTTCATTTCTCTGTGGTGTTGGCCTGTAGGATGAGTAGGCACAGGATCTCAAACAAGACTCTTTCCTCTTTTTAAACAGCTCCTTCCTTCTTGCCTTCCCTTCCCTGTCCTCATCCCTGGCTCTGACAGCCTCTGTGACCCTTAGTGAACATTAGAAGGACACATCTGGGCCTTTTATGATTTATCAAGCAGTGTCAGCCACTGCAAACCATCTTTGTGGGGTACTGAGAATCACTACTTTTCATGATGGTAGCCATAATAGCTTTCATATACCCACTGGTTTTAAGTATCAAGCACTTCACTGCCTCACATTGAGGCAGGCGTTATTGTATCTATTTTACAGAATAGAAGAACAAGCTTCAGAGAGGCTAAAGGGCTTGCCTAAAGTTCACATTGTTAGAAGGGTTGCAGCCAGGACTAAATCAGCTCTCCTGGATTTCACAGTCCTCTCTGTGTTGTTCTGCTCCCTCAGCTGAGAAGTTGTTCTCAGCTTCAAATTTAAAACCAATAGCCCCCATTTCAAGTTTATATGAGTGCAAAATGAAAAGTATACTCCATGTGGTGAGATGATTTATTCTCTTTTTATCTTTCCCATCCCTTTGAACATAAACATGAACTGGGAAATAATCAAGCAGAATTGGGGCAAGCTGTACTCAATTTCAATGTAGGATACAGAAGATATTAAACCGGCCCTGGGCAACTGCCCTCTATTCAAGAGGCAGCAGAATGCATTGCCTAAGAGCACCAGCTCTGTGTCAGACAGACCTGGGTCTGAATTCTTGCTTCTCTACTTGCTATAGAAGTTACTTCTCTATGTCCAGGATATAGATTGTTGTAGGGATTAGAAGTTAATACATGTATAGACTTTAGAAAGTCTCTGGCACAGAGTAAACACTCAAGAAGTAATAGCTGTTGTTTTTTTGTTGTTAGAGGTATTATTTTATGGCCCACCAGGCAAAGAACACCAAGAACACACCTAGAATCAGAACAAAATCAGGTTTCATCAGCTTGTGGCAGCAGGGAGAGTGCAAGTGGGAAAGCCTTAAATTGACCTGCTAAGAGGGACTTGGGAGAGGTGGATTGTAGGATCTGGGCTTGTGCTGGATGATTCTAAGGAGTATTTAAAGAAGCCGAGGTTGGTTTTGGATAGAATGCTCTCAAGAAGCAGGGTCAATTTGATAACCTAATGTCTTGGTAATTTTTTGTCCAAGAGGCAGGAGGATTCAAGTAGGGGTAGAACTGTCACTGGTAAAGAAGCAGAAGTGATGCATGTTAGCTGAATGTAGGGGATTTTTAGCATCCTTGTCTCCATCTCATTTCAAATACGGCCTTGAACAAGCTTTGTCTCCACCCTTTCCCCCTTGTAGCCACAGAGTGATTGTCTTTATTTGGGCTCTGTCTTAGTCCATTTTCTGTTGCTGTAATTGAATAGCAATTATACCTGAGACTGGGTAATTTGTAAAGAAAAAATGTATGTCTTATAGTTCTGGAGGCTGGGAAGTACAAATTTGAGGGGCTGCATCTGCTGAGGGTGTCCTTGCGAATGGAGACTCTGCAGAGTCCCTAGTGGCACAAGGTGACACATGGTGAGGTGGCTCACAAGAGATGTCCATAGTGGCTTTTATGACAGACCTAGTCTTGTGATAACTAATCTATCCCCTCAGTAACTTATCAATCCACGAACAAGTCTTTATGACCCAATCACTTGCCAAAGGTCCCACCTCTCAACACTGCTGTTTTGGAGACCAAGTTTCCAATATGTGAACTTTTGGGGGATACTTTCAAACCATAGCATGATGCTGTAACAAAGTACTATTGACTGCATGGCTTATAAACAACAGATACTGATTTCTCACAGCTCTAGAGGCTAAGAAGTCCAAGATCAAGATGCACACAGGCCTGGTGTCTGGCAAAAGACCATTCCTTATAAACAACCTTCTTATTACCCTCACCTTACATGATGGAAAGGGTGAAGGGTCTTTCTCAGGCCTCTTTTTTAAGAGTGCTCATTCCATTCATGAGGGCTCCACTCCCATGACCTAATCACCTCTCCAAGGCCCCACCTCCTAATACCATCATCTTGAGGGTGAGGATTTCAATATAGGAATTTTGGGAGGACATAAACATTCAGAATATTGCAGTGATTGGGTCTGATGATTATATTCTGTGGTAATTGTTTGTGGGCAGTTGTGAATACAGTGTCTTACAGGGCAACTGCAAGGGACTTTTAAACATATCTCTTTCTCATTAATTTGGTACCTTTATATATATGTGTGTGTATATATAAAGTATATATGTGTGTATATATGTACACACACACATATATATCTAACTTACAAAGTGCCTGGTTCTAAGTATTTTAAAATACAAACCTCTTTATATTTTCATAACAACCCTATCAGTTGGGTACTAGTATTATGCCCATTTTAAGATGAGAAACTTGAGATAGCGAGAGGCAGTGACTTGCCCAGGGTCACAGCTACTAAATGACTCATGACTGCTTCTCTTTTCCAGCTCCCATGTCCTCCTGACGCCCTCACTCATCTGATGCATTTGGCATTCCCTTTGGGCTCAGAGAATTCTGACAGTGTCTTTTGTGATTAGGGGACAATTAAAGATGGGAGTTCTTCCTTCTTTTTGCTATATGGCATTTTTTTTTTTTTTTTTTTTTGAGACGGAGTCTCACTCTGTCGCCCAGGCTGGAGTGCAGTGGCGCAATCTCAGATCACTGCAAGCTCCGCCTCCCGGGTTCCCACCATTCTCCTGCCTCAGCCTCCGGAGTAGCTGGGACTACAGGCGCCTACCACCTTGCCCGGCTAGTTTTTTGTATTTTTTAGTAGAGACGGGGTTTCACTGCGTTAGCCAGGATGGTCTCGATCTCCTGACCTCGTGATCCGCCCGTCTCGGCATCCCAAAGTGCTGGGATTACAGGCTTGAGCCACCGCGCCCGGCCGGCATTTATGTTATTTATGTTCTTGTTTTCTTTGAATTTGCAGGTGGATGGTGGGCGAGGAAACAGGTTAAATTTAAGTTGTGGAACTGGGTCAAGAGGTTGGAAGGACTCACATGCTCTTGGAACTTCTACAGGGCTGGTTGCCTAAGGTACCAGAAGCTCAGGAACATGAGTTATTACGGTGAAAAGAGTTGAGAGATAATAAAATTGGGAGACAATTGGACAAAATATTGTATTGTGGACAGTACTTGTGATATTGGCAAAACAACACAGTTTTCTAAAATACTGAAGGTCAGACAGGGGTATTTTTTTTCCATTTGCTACAGAAAGGCCATAACTTCTATAAAGGGAGAAGGCACTGGCAGTGAAATGAAATTTAGAAAGGTAGTATAAAATGTAATAGAAAAGACCTTGAAAAATTATTATTTTAAAACCAAAGAAAATGAGTATTTAGTAATGTAACAAATATTCATTGAAAATGGAATATATACACAGAATTGTGATAAGTCCTGGGACTACAAAAGACCCCAGAATTCAGAAGTCCCCGCTTGTCTGAATATGTTCCAAGATCCTCAGTGGAGGCCTGAAACTGTGGATAGCACCAAACCTGATTGCTCTCAATTGGAACATGTTCTGTTCATGTCTTCCACCCACAAACATAATGCCTTTTTCATCTTAACTAAACACTTATCACCCACTGTGGCTGTAGCTTTTGCAGTTTAAAGTGTGACAGCAAAACTAGCGCAAACTTCTTTTTCCCTTTTCACAATTTCACAGACAGAAGATTTGTTCTTATCATAGATCTCAGCAGCCTCAGCATGTGATTTTTTTTTCTTTCCTTTCAGTTGAGAACTTTCACCTTTTCACTTAAAGGAAGCACCTTGCAGCTTCTCTTTGGCCTATCTGAATTGCCAGCATCACTATTCTTGTGTTTTGGGCCCATCTTAAGTAAAATAAGGGTTTCTTGAACACAAGCACTGAGATACCTTGACAGTAGATGTGATAGCTGAGCCAGCTATTAAGTGACTCAGGGGCAGAGAGTATCTACAGCGTGGAGACATTGGACAGAAGGAGGATTCATGACCCGGATGGACAGATCAGGATGGGGTGAGATTTCATCATATTGTTCAGAATGACATGAAACTTAAAACTTATGAATCATTTATTTCTGAACTTTTTCATCTAATATTTTGGAACCTTAGTTGATTATGGATAACTGAAATTGCAGAAAGTGAAACTACTCATGAGGGGCAGGGGGAGTTCCTGTACAATTCATTACAGGATAGACAAAATAGCTGACCAAATTCTTCCCCCTTTTAATTCCATTCAACAAATAGGAGATTGGTGCAAAAGTAATTGTGGTTTTGTTAATAAAAGCAACGGCAAAAACTGCAACTACTTTTGCACCAACCTAATACTTATTGAGCCCCTAACATTTAGTAGGCACCACACATGTGCATGCACACAAATTCAAAAACAAACTTAAACCTCAAACCCAATCCACACCAAAAGCAGATCGATTAAAATAAAATAAGAGTTTTTTTTTTTCCCGAGTTGTTAATTCTTTGCCTCCCAGAAAATTAGAACTTTTTCTTGGTAACAGTATTTTGTAATGAATGATTCCTATATAAGGCTGCCCCTCAAACAGTGCTTTTTGCAATCTGCGAAATAAATTTCTTTTTGGCTACCAGGTCGACTCACATTTATTGAGACCAAGTTCTGTGCTAAGAGCTTTCACCATTCAATTTTCCTGTGTCAGCAAGAATGGGCAGTGGGAAGTTTTTTCTCTGCCATATCACTGAAGAGTCTTGGGGCACAGAGTGGGTAAATGAAGTGCCAGGCTTGAGAGATGGGATTTGAACCCACATCTCCTTGCTTCAAATTCAGGCCTCCCCCTTCCACAGAAAATAGGACTTCGAACAAAATTCCAGAATCTCAGCACCCTAATTTTTTCATTTGCCTCCTCCATCAAATGAATTTCTTACTAATTCACACATTTATTAACTGTCATAGCTACTATCTTTTAAAAGACAAATTAAAGCTTTCTTTTCATGTTAGATAGGCAAGATTGATATGTAATTGTGCACTTTGTTAATGGCCATTAGATTATAGAGGGAAAAAAGAGGAATGTGAGAGAGTGGCTTTTCCACATCTTGTTTGGAAGTCAGCTGTTTTGTGTCTTTTTATAATTTGGGTTTGAAAAGCAAACTCCAGAATTCTATTTTCCCCTCAGGTTCTTTGCCACCAATCAGGGAGATATGTTTTGTTTATGTTCTTTTGCCTAAAACTGAGAATTTGATGAATTCAAGTTTATGTGCTTTTGTTAAGGCAAGCCATTGAATCTTTTTGTTTGCTTGTTTTGTTTTTTGGTTTTTTGAGACAGAGTCTCACTCTGTTGCCCAGGCTGGAGTGCAATGACACAATCTCAGCTCACTGTAACCTCCGCCTCCCGGGTTCAAGTGATTCGCCTGCCTCAGCCTCCCGAGTAGCTGGGATTACAGGTACCTGTCACTATACCTGGCTAATTTTTGTATTTTTAGTAGAGATGGGGTTTCGCCATGTTGGCCAGGCTGGTCTCGAACTCCTGAGCTCAGGTGATCCGCCCGCCTCAGCCTCCCAGAGTGCTGGGATTACATGTGTGATCCCACAGGTGTGAGCCACTGCACCCAGCCAAGTCATTGAATCTTTCTGTACCTGTTTCAAAATTTTTTTTGGCATGATAAAATCATAGATATTTGAGCAATTCTATTTCTGTGAGCAACGACTGCTAAACATTTTGGAAGGATGTTTGCAGTGCATATAGTAAAGAATGCAAGCTCTGCTGCTGGATAAGACTATGTTCTGTGACCCACTTGGGGAACTGCTAGGCAGAGATCACAGGCCTTATTCATAGGATGATACTGCAGCCAGCCTATTGCATTTATGAATTCACATCTGGGGGATTTATGTTTGAAGTTATCATTTGTAACTCAGCCTTTGTGATTTTTTCCCCCTTTTCTTGGGGTAAGGTGGGGGAATAAAGCATGTTTTTTTGTAATCCTTCAATGTGTACAGTATTACTCTGGTATGGTGTGTGTATTAAAATTCACATCTTTCCATTAACAGGAACTTATTCTGCATTATCTCAATTCCTTCGGGGCTGGGTTATTCCATTTATAATTAATTTTTTTACAATTTATTGCTCAGATGCAATCTTGCCTTGCAGAAAAGCATCTCATTAACCGCTCATCCCTCCCACCTATATACTCTTGAACCGTTTTTTTAAACCTCTAAGAAGCCCCCACTTTCCAGAGCAATGCCTGGTGATTTTCCAACATGAAACTCAAAAAATTCCCACATTCTGTAGCAATTTCAGCACCAGCACAGGCATCAGCAGTTTGCAGCTGTCCCTTTGGGATCACAAAATCAAACAGTAATATCTCTGGTATGGACAAAGCCTGGGCTTCAATTATTCAGCAAGAATCGCAGTTGTGCAGAGAAAGCAGCATGCCAGCGTGGACTCAGCCAGGCCTGGGGGTGAGAAACTGCACGTTTTAGTTTCAATGCTGTGCATGATGGATTGCACTAGTGGGTGAGTCCTGAACTTTTCTGTGTCTAGGCCTTCAGGTGCAAGATCCATTGCCTGTAGCTCTCAGTCACACTGTAAGGAATATAGGGAGAATGATGTCTCTCCCATGTGCCAGTCAGGCAATCATTGCCTTCTTTCCAGTGGCCTGGAATTTCCATTGCCTTCTTTCCAGTGTCTGTTAGGCCTGGAATGTTCATCGTCTCCAAGGAGGCAAACCCTGATCTTTCTCACCTGGGCGAATGGTCAGAAATGTCATTTTCCTTTCAGAGCCACCCAGACTTGGGAATCAGCAATGTCCAACATCAACCTGTCTGGACAAAAACATGAAGTATCTGACTTTGACGCTATGGAAGTAGAATTTATGCTGACCAGGAAGATGGACAGATGTTGGTTCAAGTCCTACCTCTACCACTTATTTCATCCATTCGAAGACATGTTTTAACTTGTCTGAAATTGAGACTCATTTTATAATCAATGACATGTTGGCATGTTGTTGTAGTTTAAAGTTCAGCATTTTTATTCCTTTCTTAGTGGAACATAAATAATGGCAATCAAAGTTGATTTAGACTCAATGAGATGCTACAATACAGTTATGTCTTCAAATCTATAATTGTGATAATGCTGCAGGTTGGCTGTGAAGATAGAGCAAGATAAAATATATGATCAAATTTATCAGAGAATTGAAAAATAGTAGCAATTAAATGAATGTTCATTGTTGGAATTTTTAGATACAGAACAATGGGATATGTATTAGTCCATTCTCATGCTGCTATAAGGAACTGGCCGAAACTGGGTGATTTATAAAGGAAAGAGGTTTAATTGACTCGCAGTTTAGCATGGCTGGGGAGGCCTCAGGAAACTTATAATCATGACAGAAGGAACCTCTTCACAGGGTGGCAGGAGGGAGAGTGAGTGCCCAGTGAATGGGGAAGCCCCTTATAAAACCATCAGATCTTGTGAGAACAAACCCACTTTTATGAGAACTGCATGGGGAAAACCAACCCTTTGTTTCAATTATCTCCACCTGGTCCCACCCTTGACACATTGGGATTATTACCATTCAAGGTGAGATTTGGGGTGAGACACAGAGCCAAATCATATCAGAGTAGATGGAAGCCACTACTTAACATTTATTTTCTTCTTTGTCATACTTAGCTGGGGACTGTGCGCTTCCAAATGACATCTGTGTTGACACAAGTCTAGGTTTTAGTACTAACTGTAGCAACATTTTCTCCTCCTCTTCTCCCCGCTTCCAACCCCTTCACCAATCTTTTTTCTGCTTATGTGAAAAGGATAGGGAAGAAGAGTTATGTCAGATTGAAAGCCAAGGATATAAACCACGAATATTAATTTGGACCTCTATTTTTTTTTGCTTGATACATAGTTACTTGTTTATAATTTTTATGAGATGCCTCCTTATCATTCATGTGTCTTCAAAAATATTAGTTTTATAATGTAACTGGTTATATGGTAGTAACTGGTTATTGGGCAGAAGCTGGAAATATTGAATTTAATTAGAAATGAACAAACAAACTGAAAATTTTATGGTCAGTATGTAGTAATATAGTAAGACTAAATAATATAGTAGAGAAAGAACAAGATATTTAAGGTGACCACAAGTTAAATATAAATCAGTGATATAAATGTGTTTTGGACAAAGAGACAAAGAAGCAAAGAAAGTATATATGATGTATCCGTTTCATTCTTTCAGAAAACATTGCTGGGGATCTTCAAGGTGCTGGGCATTATACAAGGAACTGGAGATGCAAAAATAAGCAAAACCTGGTTACTGCCCTCTAGGATGCCATGGCCAGATAGGAGAGAAGATGTAAGAGGAAATGTATTGGACTGTGGCAAGCATGACAATAAAATAATATCAAAAGTCTAGGGGTTAGAGAAGACTCAATAAAAATGAGTAGTACCCCGTCTCTACTAAAAAAGTATAAAAAAACTAGCCGGGCGAGGTGGTGGGCGCCTGTGGTCCCAGCTACTCGGGAGGCTGAGGCAGGAGAATGGTGTAAACCTGGGAGGCGGAGCTTGCAGTGAGCTGAGATCCGGCCACTGCACTCCAGCCTGGGCGACAGAGCGAGACTCCGTCTCAACAACAACAACAACAACAACAACAACAACAACAACAACAAAAAAAAAGAGTAGGAAGGAAGGGGGGGAAGAAAGTTTTCACTGACAACAGGATATATAAACTGGATTTCAAAATTTAAATATTGACTTGATTAGTTACGTGTAGTGTATCATTTTAAATTTCCCAAATTTGACAATTATGTTGTAGCTATGTAAGAAAATTTCCTTGTTCTTAGAAATATAAAGGGAAATATTTAGTGGCAAAAAGTAATGATGTCTGCAATTTATTTTCAAAAGCCTCAGCAAAATAATAATAACTGCTGCACAGACATATATATGCACACATGCATGTGTATACTTATGAGTGGACAGAGAAAAATATAAAGCAAATGTGGCAAAATAGCAGAAATTGGTAAATCAGGGTTAAGAGTTTATTGTTATATTCATGCAAGTTTTCTGTAAGTTTCGTGCAGTTTGAATTTTTTCAAAGTAAACAATAAAAAAGACTTACTCTTTTCTTGAAATTTTAAACATTTAATTCCAAAATTTCCTGAAGAAACGATGGAAACTTTTTCTAATTAAAGTTAGATTTGCAATGGAAGAAGACTGTTCACTGGTTTGTGTAGATTGCTTTTGAAGCATGATACTGGATTATGAAATAAGCCTCAAATATTGGGAGCAATACTTTACTGTAACTATCACCATATTGACCTCCAAGCTCTTTAAGGTTTAGTTAACTAAGAAACAAATCTTGTTTTAAAGAAGTAACTAAAATCTATAAATGGTCACCATGGAATAAAGAACTTCCTCAAAATTCTCATGTATAAATCAGTTGTTTGAACACAGTGTAAAATTCTACTGATATAATACCATCTTTGAATAAGGGAAATTTTTAATAAGCAAAGCATGTAACATTTGGTTTTAATTCATATTATGCCTTCATGGAGTGAATTTAATGTCTACTGGGTGGACCAGTAATGGGCACAATTGTGAGCTAGCCATGTCCCTTTTTGTATGTCTTCTGAAAAATTTTCGTCCTTGTTCCTCAGGATGGTAATTCCATTCACAATAGTATTAATTATGACTTTCAATACCAGCTCCTTTTTGAGAACACCATATGCCAGGCATCCTGCTAAGGATTTTGGAGTTAACATACATCTCCTTGTAAACACATAGGTAGAAAATACATTCTGACACTCTTTTAATTGTCATATTTAGTCCACTTGTATTTGATGTAATTACTGATGCATTTGATTGATACCTCCTATATTAGTTTTTTTTTTTAATTTGACCAACCTGTTTTAAATAAAAAGGTGATTGGGATGTTAAGAGGATTAATGCTGTTCTCATGAGACTGGGTAAATTCTTATGAATGTGGGAGTTCACACTTTCATGAGACTGGATTAATTGCCACAAGAGCAAGGTGCTATAAAGTGAAACTGCCCTTGTGTTTTGCCCTTTTTGCATGCGTCTGGCTTCCCCTCATATTATGATGAAATGTGTGGCTCTCATCGGAAGATGATCAGATCCGGCAACTGTAGCCTCCAGAATCATGAGCCAAAATAAACCTCTTATTCTGACCCACTTGTTTTAAGTGTCCTTTTCTCTCATTTCTTGCCTTCCTTTGGATTAATCAAATATCTTTTGTTATAGTATTTTTTCTATATTGTTAGTTATACATCGTCTAATTATTTTAAAATGGTTACTACAGAGATTATAGCTTGCATTCTTAAATTATTAAAATCCAAATGATTAATTTTATCACTTCCATAATAATGTTAGAATCTTAAAGCATGAACTTGATTTACCACTCACTAACTCTGTACTATTGTTGTCATGCATTTAAATTCTGAACACATTTTTAACCTCCACAAGACATTATTATTATTGGTTGGAACTGTCAATATTCACTGAGGTCTACCCACTGTCGTAGTCTGCTTGGGTTGCTGTCATAATGAAATACCACAATCTGGTGGCTTAAACAATAGAAATTAATTTTTTCACTGTTCTGGAAATTGGGAAGGGCAAGATCAAGGTGCCAGCAGGGATGGTGTCTGGTGAGGACTCTCCCCTTGGGTAGCAGTTGGCTGCCTGCCCGCTGTGTGCTCACATGGTCTTGCCTCCGTGTGCGTGTGTGGAGGGGGAAAGAGGAAGTTCTTTCTTCAGAGGACACTAATCATGTCAGATCAGGGTTCCACTCTTATGACCTCATTTAATCTTAATTTCTTCCCAGAGGCCTTGTCTACAAATATAGCCACACTGGGGGTCAGGGCTTCACCATATTACTTTGGTGGGGGAACATAAACATCATTCAATCTGTAGCACCCACATAGTCACTATTTTTGGTGCTCTTCATTCTTTCTTGCATTTTTGTGTTCCATCTGAG
Organism: Rhinopithecus bieti; assembly: GCF_001698545.2. NCBI lineage: Eukaryota > Metazoa > Chordata > Mammalia > Primates > Cercopithecidae > Rhinopithecus > Rhinopithecus bieti. The sequence continues at coordinate 896,298 of NW_016804965.1, forward strand.
ATAATTTTCCTTCTGCGTAAGTACTCCCTATAGTATTTCTTTTAGTGTGGGACGTCTAATGATCAATTCATTCAAGTTTTCTTTCTTTTTTTTCTTTTTGGTCTGAAACAACCTTTATTTTTAAATATTCACTGGATATAGACTTGTAGTAGGTACTTATTTTCTTTTAGCACATTAAATATATCATTCCACTACCTTCTGGCTGCCATTGTTTCTGTTAAGAAGTTGATTGTTAGTCTTAAACAGAGAGCCAAATCATGAGTGAACTCCCATTCACAATTGCTACAAAGAGAATAAAATACCTAGGAATACAACTTACAAGGGATGTGAAGGACTTCTTCAAGGAGAAATACAAAGGAAATAAGGGAGGACACCAACAAATGGAAAAGCATTCCATGCTCATGGATAAGAAGAATCAGTATCATGAAAATGGCCATACCACCCAAAGTAATTTATAGATTCAATGCTATCCCCATCAAACTACCATTGACTTTCTTCACAGAATTAGAAAAAACTACTTTAAATTTCACATGGAACCAAAAAATAACCTGTATAGCCAAGACAATCCTAAGCAAAAAGAATAAAGCTGGAGGCATCATGCTACCTGACTTCACACTATACTACAAGGCTACAGTAACCAAAACAGCATGGTACTAGTACCAAAACAGATATATACACCAATGGAACAGAACAGAGGCCTCAGAAATAACACCACACACCTACAACCATCTGATCTTTGACAAACCTGATAAAAACAAGCAATGGGAAAGGATTCCCTGTTTCATAAATGGTGTTGGGAAAACTGGCTAACCGTATGCAGAAAACTGAAACTGGATCCTTTCCTTACACTTTATACAAAAATTAACTCAAGATGAATTAAACACTTAAATGTAAGACCTAAAACCATAAAAACCCTAGAAGAAAACCTAGGCAATACCATTCAGGACATAGGCAGGGACGAAGACTTCATGACTAAAACACCAAAAGCAATGGCAACAAAAGCCAAAATAGACAAATGGGATCGAATTAAACAAAAGAGCTTCTGCACAGCAAAAGAAGCTATCATCAGAGTGAACAGGTGACCTACAGAATGGGAGAAAATTTTACGGTTTATCCATCTGACAAAGGGCTAATATCCAGAATCTACAAAGAACTTAAACAAATTTACAAGAAACAAAACAAACAACCCCATCAAACTTGGGCAAAGGATATGAACAGACACTTCTCTAAAGAAGACATTTATGCGGCCAACAAACATATGAAAAAGAGATCATCATCACTGGTCATTAGAGAAATGCAAGTCAAAACCACAATGAGATGCCATCTCATGCCAGTTAGAATGGTAATCATCAAAAAGTAAGGAAACAACAGATGCTGGAGAGGATGTGGAGAAATAGGAACACTTTTACACTGTTGGTGAGAGTGTAAATTAGTTCNGGATCGAATTAAACAAAAGAGCTTCTGCACAGCAAAAGAAGCTATCATCAGAGTGAACAGGTGACCTACAGAATGGGAGAAAATTTTACGGTTTATCCATCTGACAAAGGGCTAATATCCAGAATCTACAAAGAACTTAAACAAATTTACAAGAAACAAAACAAACAACCCCATCAAACTTGGGCAAAGGATATGAACAGACACTTCTCTAAAGAAGACATTTATGCGGCCAACAAACATATGAAAAGAGATCATCATCACTGGTCATTAGAGAAATGCAAGTCAAAACCACAATGAGATGCCATCTCATGCCAGTTAGAATGGTAATCATCAAAAGTAAGGAAACAACAGATGCTGGAGAGGATGTGGAGAAATAGGAACACTTTTACACTGTTGGTGAGAGTGTAAATTAGTTCAACCATTGTGGAAGACAGGTGATTCCTCAAGGATCTAGAACCAGAAATATCATTTGACCCAGTAATCCCATTGCTGAGTATATACTCAAAGGCTTATAAATCACTCTGCTATAAAGACACACGCACACGTATGTTTATTGCAGCACCATTTACAATAGCAAAGACTTGGAACCAACCCAAATGCCCATGAATGATAGACAGGATAAAGAAGATATGGTACATATACACCATGGAATACTGTGCACTGATAAAAAAGGATGAGTTCATGTCCTTTGTGGGGACATGGATGAAGCTGGAAATCATCATTCTCAGCAAACTACCACAGGAGCAGAAAACCAAACACCGCATGTTCTCACTCATAAGTGGGAGTTGAACTATGAGAGCACGTGGACACAAGGAGGGGAACATCACACACCAGGGCCTGATGGGGGGTAGGGGGCCAGGGGAGGGATAGCGTTAGGAGAAATACCTAATGTGGATGATGGGTTGATGGGTGCAGCAAGCCACCATAGCACATGTGTACCTATGTAACAAACCTGCACGTTCTGCACATGTATCCCAGAACTTAAAGTATAATAAAATAATAAGAAATTGATTGTTAGTGTTGTTGTGGATCCTTTGACGATAATATATCTTTTTATTTTTGCCTTTTTTTCTTAAAAAAAGTTTTACCCTTATGCACCTTGGTGTGATTTTCTTTATATTTATCCTGTTTGTGGTTTGTGGAGCTTCTTGTAGCTATCATTTGATGGTTTTTATTTGTTTTAGAAATTTTCATCCACCATCTTTTCAAATATTAACATCACTTCTGCTCCCTTCTCTCTCTGTTCTTCTGGGACTCCAACTATATACAAATAATATTTTTTACTTTGTCAACTAGCTCTTTTCTGCATTTTACATCTCTCTTTTCTTTACACTTCAGTTTGGAAATTTTCTATTGATTTGTATTTCTGTTCAGCTGTGTTCATTTTGCTGCTAGATTTGTTTATTGAGTTCTCATTTTCAGGTTTTGTATTAGTGTTCTAGGGCTGCCATAACAAAAGACCACCAGCCAGGTGGCTGAAACAACAGACTTTTCTGTTCTCACAGCTCTAGGGGCTACAAGTCTGAGATGAAGGTGCTGACAGGGTTGGGATCTTCTCTGTGGTTTGCAGCTCTTGCCCTCCTGCTGCCCCTTCACATGGGCATCCTCTGTGAACGTGTGCCCTTGATGGCTCTCTGTGTGTTGTAATATCTTCCTTTAAGGATACTGATTAGGTTGGGTTAGGGTCTACCTTAATAACCTAATTTTGACTTCATTACTTTTTAAAAGGGCTTATTTCCAAATTCAGTCACTCTCTAAGGTACAGTGCATTGGGGCTTCGATACAAGAATTTTAGAGAGATATCATTCAATCCATAACTGTTACTATATATATATTTTAAAATTTCCATTGATACATTTATATAGGTGTCAACTTTGGTACAAATTCAATGCAATCCCCATCAAAATATCACCATTATTCTTCACAGAATTAGAAAAAACAGTTCTGAAATTCATATGGAATCCAAAAAGAGTCCACATTGCCAAAGCAAGACTAAGTAAAAAGAATAAATCTGAAGGCATCACCCTACCTGATTTAAAATATATTATAAGGCCACAGTCACCAAAATAGTGTGGTACTGGTATAAACATAGGCACATAGACCAATGGAATGGAATAGAGAAACCAGAAATAAACCCGAATACTTACAGCCAACTGATCTTCGACAAAGCAAACAAAAATACAAAATGGGGAAAAGACACCCTTTTCAACAAATGGTGCTGGGAAAACTGGCTAACCACACGTGGGAGAATGAAACTGGATCACCATCTTATACGAAAATCAACTCAAGATGAATTAAGGACTTTTTAATCTTTCTCTATTAAAAATATATTCTCAAATGTATTAATCATAGTTATTTAAAAGCCTTTTTCTGCTAACTCAATATCTGAATCAACCATGAGCTTGTTTCTACTGTCTATTTATTTTCTTTAGAACATTTTGGTCATATGATTTTCTCTTGGCATTTAGCACATTTTAAAATTGAATGGTAGATGATGCATTTGAAAATGACTTAGAGACTTCAGGTAATACCTCTTTCTCTGCTAGGCTGATAGATTGAAGTCCAGTCACCTTACTTTAATCAGATTCTGAGCTGAAGACTTGGTTGTGGTTTTGCTGATTTGCACCACTTCTATTGTAAAGCCCCTAGGACTTTCAACTGAGAACTTGGTGTATTTACCTGTACTTCACTCTGGTAGCGTCTGAATTCTAGTCTTTGTTTCTTAATATGGCTAGGCTGTCCAAACCTCTCCTCAGCTTCTCAGATGCTTTCTGGTTAACTCTTTACTTCATGAAGTTTCAGAAGTCAACATATGTCCTGAGCAAGAACTGGCTGTGTGTCAGGCTCTGTTCTCCATCCTTTCCTTCTCAAAGGAAAGCAGTTTGGTCCCTCATGTTTCCAATTTTGTCTCTCTGGAGGTTAAGACTGAAAACATCTACTGGTTTCTCTGCACCCCATCCTTTATTCAGTCAAATCTCATATTCTCAGTCCATCACCCTGCCATCATAATCAGCAGATACACCCATGGAGGAAAAAGGCAGCTGTAATACATCCCTCAGCTTCCATGGTTTCCAACTCTCCAGGCATTTTTTTCTATCAAGCCTTTTCAGTTACTCTCAGTGGGGACATTAAGTGCCACAAATTATCTATCCTACCCGGAAGCAGAAGGCACAGCAAGAATTTAATATTCCCTCTTTTCTCCCCATTTAATTCTCACAGAAACACTATGGAATATGTATGATTATTATTACTTACTATTTATGTAATAATGGGAAATTATGTATTATGTATTTTATGAGAAAACAGCCCCAGACTACTTAAAGAACTTGCACAAAGTTCTACAGCTAGTTAGTTGTAGAGTCAAGATTCAAACCCATTCTGTTATGGCTCCAGAGCCCTAGATTTTAAGCACAAGATTATGCAGCCTTTCTAGTTCACCTCATTTTCTCCTGTTATTTTCTGGTCGTCAAATGTTCTCATTTCACACTATATCCTTTTATTTCTAGGGAGATTCCTCATTTAGAAAGGCAACAGATCTCAGGTGATGGTAAAAAGGAAAATATTTGGGTTAGCTAATTTTTGCTAAGCTGTGAGTGATTACATAGCCAAGTGTTTTACCACTTCCAGAAATATTTGTGCTTATAGAGTACTGTATTAACTCAAAGAAATGTGTCTTAAAATAAAATTGAGATAATCCTCTGAATAATTTTCTCCTCCCTGCCCTTTCTCGATTCTACTACTACTGTGTTATTCTGTTACGAGCTGTGTGTGTATGTTATGTATACATGCCTCTATCAATATCATCCATATAACTTTGTATAGTTATATGGAGCTTTACATACCTATCTATAGGTTTCTATATTTCCTTTTAGGTGATAATGTTTTAAGAAAGGAGTTCTTTCTCTATTTCCCGTTTTTACACTCTCTAAAACTCGTACAGTGCCTGCTACATAATAGGTGCTAACTTAACATTTATTGAATTAAGTGTTTTATAGATTTGGTGAGGCGGGATGACTTCTTATAACTTGAAAAATATTATCACACAGGTAATTTTTGATATTAAATATGCTTAATACTGAACATCAAAAGAAGAAAAGGAAAATATAAGAGACAGTAGTGCTTATTAGCCTAAGGAGGAAAGCAGAGGGGAAGAATCTATTCGTATACGTCTGTTCAATTTTGCAAACTACTTGAAGAGCAATGCTTTTGCTCATAATAAGAAAAATGCAAATATAGACTGTGTAAATAAAACATTTCTCACCTATCCAATTGATAAAAATCCAGAAGACTGATAAGGCAGTCTATTGTTGAATCTGCTGAGAAATTGGCACTCTTATATGTGGTTACTGTGAATGCAAGATGGGAAAAATGTTTGGGGTGGAATTAGGTAATATTTTGCAATATTATATGTGCCTTTACCCTCTGACTGAGTAATCCCACTTCTAGGAACTTACTGCACCTACCAAGATACTAGAAAAAATCTAAAAGATCATTCTGAAGGCTATGAGTAGTACTATTGATGATAGCAAAATGTAGAAAAGACTCACATTTTGATCAACAGAGAACTAGTTGAATAAAGTATGGTGTATGCACAAACTAGAGTCCTATGCAGATGTAAAAATGCATGAGAAATGTCTTCATATGACATTATGGGGTAATCTTTGGGATATAGATTTCAGGTGAAAAAAGCAAGATGAAGAAAAGTGTGTGTCTCAGTGTATCGTTCATTTAAGGGCCCAGAGAATGGGAGTGGGGAGGGTACGTATTAGTTTCCCAGGGATGCCATAAAAACATACCACAAACTGAGTGACTTAAAACAACATAGATTCATGCTTTCACAGTCTGAAGGATGAAGGTCTAAAATTAAAGTGTTCTTAGGGCATGCTATCTCTGGAGGCTCTAGGGAAGAGTCCTAACTTGCTTCTTCCTAGTTTTTGTTGGCTGCTGGCCATCCTTGGCATTCCTTGGCTTGTAGCTACATCACTCCAATATCTGCTTCCTTATTCATGTGACTGTCTTTCCGCTGTGTGCGCCTGTGTCTCTGGATCCAAATCTCCCTCATCTTTCTCTTATAAAGACACTTGTCACTGGATTAGGGTCCACCCTAATCTAGTATGACCTCATCTTAACTTGATTATATCTGTAAAGATCCTATTTCCAAAGAAGGTCACAGTTACAGGTACCGTAGATTAGGACCTCAACATAACTTTTTGGGGAACATAATTCAACCTCTAACATAGGGTAAACAAGTATGTGTGTGCATTTATGGTATGTGTTGGAGGCGACAAGAATAGAAGCTTGTGTTTCTCTGAATAGATATTATTTTGTTTTTGAAATCATGTAAATATTCACATAATTATACAAAATTAAATATAAAATTATAGAAAGTAAAAGTAAAGTGAAATAAATTAATATCAGAATTTGAGTTTATGGCACACCCTTCAGAAAGAAAGTATTTCAGCTGACTTTCAAATACACTCCTTTGACATTATTTCCCTAGTGGCATAACTCTAAAGAAAAAAATTTTTTTTGTTTTGAGACAGAGTTTCACTCCTGTTGCCCAGGCTGGAAGGCAATAGTATGACTTCAGCTCCCTGCAACCTCCACCTCCGGAGCTCGAGCGATCCTCCTGCCTTAGCCTCTTGAGTAGCTGGGACTACAGGCACCCACCACTGCACCCAGCTAATTTTTGTATTGTTTTTGTAGAGACAGGGTTTTGCCATGTTGCCCAGGCTGGTCTTGAACTCCTGAGCTCAAGCAATCCACCCACCTCAGCCTCCCAAAGTGCTGGGATTACAGGCATGAGCCAGCACTGTGCCTGGCTGAAAAACATTTTTTAAAAACTGTTTTGGTAATCACATTGTAGGTGATAGTATTAGCATTCTTATTTTAAGACTTTTGAATGTGTATTGTGTGGATGAAGTAAATGAGTAGTTATGTTTGTGTGTTTGTCAAAAGATGTAACACAAAAGAGGCTAAGATAAAAATCTTGTCCTAAGTTTGAATCAGAAACATAAATTTTAGTTTATGATGTATATTACGTTAACACAACAACAAAATAACAACATATTTATAGCTTTTCACCAAGAAATCCTGAAAATAAGGCCTGACCTAGTAGCAATCAGCAAACTTGATGTCAAGGTCTTGACCTGGTAGCACCATTTATTTCCCGAAGGAACCAGAAATCCTCAGAGAAGTGGAAAATCTGGGGCAGAAAATGTTCAACATGACCCTATAGCATCTCAGCATACTACAAAGCACAGAGCCTATTAACGACCATCAAAGATGCAGCCAAAGGACTCGAGTCAACTTTACTAGGGATCCCCACTGACGAATGATGTGACAATTTGATTATCAATGAGGACCACAACTACAGTGAACAAAAACATTTCAAATATGCTTAAATCCACGATTTAAAAATAATTCAAAAGCAAAAATACTATCAATGATCACTGCTACGGTTTGAATTTGTGCCCCAAATTTCACATGTTGGAAACAATCCTCAAGGCAACAGTGTTGAGAGGTCATTTAGTTTAAGAGGTGAACAGCTCCTGAGAGCTCTGCTTCGTGAATGGAGTAATGCTGTTATCACAGTAGTGAGTTTGTTATTGCGAGAGTGAATTTGTTACAAAAGCAAGTTTGGCCCTCACTGCTCTTGCCCTCTCTTACTCTTCCACCTCCACCATTGAATAATGCAGCATAAAGGCCCTGCCAGACACCAACACTATGCTTTAAATTACCCATGGTGAGGTGGGATGACTTCTTATAACTTGAAAAATATTATTGCATAGGTAATTTTTGATATTAAATGTTTAATATTGAACATCAAAAGAAGAAAAGGAAAATATGAAAGATAGTAGTGTTTATAGCCTGACTGAGGAGGAAAGCAGAGGGGAAGAATTATCCAGTCTCTGGTATTCCATTATAGCAGCACAAAACTGACCAAGAAAATGAACCAAGTGAAGACATTTGAGCATTGTTTGGATATTTAAACATATTTTAGCTGTGGGAATTATATTGTGGTTATATTTTCAAAAGAATACATGCTATAAATTTAATAATAAAATGACATGAAGTTGAGATTTTCTTCAAAATATTCTGGGTACAATATAGCTGAAATGGTAAGATTGCTCATGAGTTGAATCTGGGTGATGGGTATATATGCTCTTATTTTTGTAAATGTTTGGAATTGTTTATAATAAAGAGCCCTTCCTTCCCTCCTTCCTTCCTTCCTTCCTTCCTTCCATTCTTCTGTCCTTCCTTCTGTCCTTCCTTCTTTGTTTTTAAAAAAGAGTGCTATTTACAGAAGGCTGAACAGGCTGCTAGGACATGAGAAGCCAAATAAATTCTGCATTAATAAATTTTATCAGCAAATGCTCCAGAAATCATTGGCAATTGAACTGGTAAGGAATAATAACAATAATGTGTAATGATGATATTGAAAACAATAACTAATATTTATTGGGTACTTACTACATTCTTGTCGCTTTGCATACATCTTACTTGATATTCACAAAAACCTTGGAGTGGAATACCAATTTTATAATTGAGGCCACTGAGACTGTTGCTAAACAGATTTGAATTTTGAAAATTGCCTTCTAAGCTTGCCCTTGTAAAACCCCTCTGCCGCAGGCTACGGTTTGTCCTTTGGCTTCTTCCATCTTTTTATGATTCCTTCTTCTCTCTTAAATCCTTGTCCATTTTTGAAAACCCAAATCATACCTCCTCAGCAAAACATTGTCCCACCACCCCAGCCTAGCAAGATTTTTTCTTCTGAGCTTTTATTTTACTTTAAAATCACATAAAAGTTAATTGTGTACTGACCTGTATTCACAGGATTGTATTGAGTTGTTATTAAAATATTTAATTGCTTAACTTTGCTTGTTCAAGTCTAGTGTCTCCAACTAGATTTTTAAACATCTTGAGGGCATAAACAGTGTCTTATACGCTGGACCCCTTACAAATGTTGGCGTGATTCCTTGTATGATAAATTTGTTCTAGTTTACGGAAATTGTTTGGAGACTTGATAAGGAATAGCAAACAGAATAGATTCTTTTATGGCAGTGCCAGCAATGCTATCTGTATGTAAGGAGAGAATTGGCAAGTTATATGAAATGGTTCAAATATAAGTCCATGTTCAGAGGAAATGCTAGTAAGCACTCACTGTGTTGCCTGGTGAAGTGATATCCTAATGTTCCTTGCCTCTCCCTCTATCTCTTACTTGGTGTTTCTGGAGGGAGGAGGAGTGAGTAGAGCAAGAGAAATCTGAGAGGTGAGTATGAGAAAAAGAATAGAGGCGGCTCAATTGCAGTTTCAATTTCTCCATCCTGCAGAGAATGTGTATACTTATTTGCTCTTGGGTATGTAGTCAACTTCGCACCACCAGTTCTGTCCAGTGTCTGGGAGTGGAGGAGACAGGGACCGCTGTAGGGAGTCCTGCAGTTGCAGCCCTCCAGCACTTCCTCTGACACAGTGTGTCATTTTGATTCTGTAGAGCATCCTTAGCAGCACCATTCAGCTCTCTCATCTGAAGCAAATTCTCCCACAACTTTATTAGGAACAAACGTGATATTTTATTTCCATCTCCTTGACTCTGTGTGTCTCTCAATTCTGAACTTGGTTGGAGAAAAGAAGTGTGTTATTTATAAGCCTTTCAAACCTCAAATATGTAAAGAAAGTATATTTTTAAAATTAACTTTATTTATAGCGGCAATTAACTTGGTAAGAAGGCAGGGGCTTCTGAAGAACTAGGCCTGGGGCCGGGCACAGTGGCTCACACCTGTAATTCCAGCACTTTGGGAGGCCGAGGCGGGGGGATCACTTGAGGTCTGGAATTCGAGACCAACATGACCAACATGGTGAAACCCCTTCTCTACTATAAATACAAAAATTAGCCAGGCATGGTGGCGCATGCCTGTAGTCACAGCTACTTGGGAGGCGGAGGCAGGAGAATTGCTTGACCCTGGGAGGCAGAGGTGGCAGTGAGCTGAGATCATGCCAGTGCCACTGGGTGACAGAGCAAGGCTGCAAAACAAACAAACAAACAAACAAACAAACAAACAAACAAACAAAAAAACTGAAAAGAGCTAGGCTTGGTAAGTAAATTTTGTTTAAAAGAGAAAAACAGACATATCAGCTGAGGTAATGGAGTAGGAACTCCATAGCCCCTGCTCTCTGTGAAGTAATCTCTCAAGCCATCCTCCACTAGTGGGAGGAGCAAAAAGCAACTGGAGAAGTCAAGTAGGAAGTAAAAACCATGTAAAAGGAGTTATAGTCATGAAGAAATGAAGAAAAATATTGACGGAATGAAGAAAGGAGGAGCGATATCAAATATTCACTGTCAAGGAAGCGATATCAAATATTCACATGCAATGAAGAAAAATTAAGGTGATACAAAAGAAAAAAAAAGAAAAAAAGGAAAGTGGAGCCTGACATAAGATCTTGAATGTAGACATACTACCATGTACTCTTAAGTCAAGGAGGCAAGTAAACATGCTAGGTTGGGATCACTTTTTAGAGTAGCTTGGGATCAAGACTCTTATAATCCAAACAAGAAAAAGATACCTGGGGTCACAGTTATTTTCAGACTCATTTTGTCAAAGGCGAGGACTTCTGCCTTCTGGACCATGAGTGACAGCTGGGAGAGTCAGGGTTAAGGTGGAAAAGGCCACACACACACACACACACACACACACACACACACACACACTCTTAACTTGAATAATACCACTTTTATATCACTTAGAGACTAGATTCCTGAGTAAAATGTTTAAATGAACAATTCCTTGTACTAAAATAAATTTAAAAATAACTGCAGCATTCAGTATTGTAACCTTTATTTTGATATCTGGTCAACCGCTAGATATAAAACTTAACTAATGGTATGCTAAGGGCAAAGAAGTGATTTTTCTCTTATCTTTTAAATCTGATGTCTTTATCCTCCCAAGATGTGTGGCATTTCCAGAAGGGCTGATAAGGGCACATCTAACAATTAGGGCTTGTTATTTAAGGAGTGTTCCACAGACCAATGTCATCAACATCATCTGAGAGTGTGTTAGAGATGGACAATCTCAGAACCCACACCAGTGCCACAGAATGAGAATCTGTATTTTAACAAGCCCAGGTTGATGAGCGCTGATCTAGCTGATCTCTACAGGCTTTCCAATTTCTGAAATTTTATGAATTTTCAATATTTAACTATAACATATTCCCTTTCTACTCTTATAATCAAGTGAGTAATTACAGTGTTGGAAGTCAACTAGGATGTCTTTACTCATGAGTCTATCCATTACACACTGTATGCACACACCAACACAGCAGTTATTACATTATTAGAAGTGCTAAACTGATTTACCCTCAGGAAAATGATTAAGCTTAAAACCTGCCTTCATATTTATTTTTACTTAAAAATGTAGTTTGAAAAAAAATGCCTGAACCATGAATGAGAGAAACTATTCAAGACAGGTTACTATTGCTCCTCAATGTGTTGAGATGAACCTGAAGTTTGTTTTTTATGGAACAGTGTCATGTGGAGGGTAAAAAAAAAAAAACAAAACAAAACAAAAAAAAAACAAAAAAAAAAACCTTAGTTAGCTCATTAGCTCTGATTTTACTTTTCCAGTATAAACAATCCTTTGCAGAAGTCATAATTACTTATAGATGCTGACTGTATTTTAAAATATAAAAATTGCTGTTATTGGAGTTGTGTCTTGAGAACACGTTTATCTATCTTAGTGCAAATGCTTTCTAGAATCCTGGAAAGCACTTTAAAATTTTTTTTAAGGCACTTAAGCTCAATAGCTAATGGAAGATCATGTATTTAAATAATTTACACTTCCATCTGGCTTGAAGAACACCAGGTGGAAGTTGCTGATCAGGATGAGTCTGTTACGTGGAAGGAAATGTTTGCTCAAAATAAATGAAAGGCAAACATTTACATGAGCCCCATCTTCTTGTCTGTGTGGGTAGGCTCCTGTTCGCTGCTCTAATCATCTTTGGGCCTGGATTCTACCTTGTACATTCACTTTGTACTGATGAGAGTCCAGCGGAGCACGATTAACAGTGACTTTCACTGTTTATTTTGTCTTCACAATCTTTTGATCATAAGCAATGATAATCTCCCTTATTCCTCCTTTCTACATGCCAACCAGAAATCAAAAGGGGCTGCCCCTTTCTGTAGGAGAGAGGAAGCTGAGAGTCCTGGATGTAACTCTCCTTGTTGCTGGGCCAGCTGGCAGATTCCATGTTTCCCACCGAGCATCACAGTGTGTTGTCAAAGGCTTGGTTTTGTGAGTTGACTTCTGATAGGCACTTACTGTATCTTACCTGTCAACTCCACAGTGGACTTCCTCATTTACAGCATGTGGCTTGCAAGCACAGACCAAACCCTTCAAGCCAAGAAGAGTCCTACGGAGCACATGGCTCTACTTTCCAGCTCTTTTCTGCCCATTATGCTTGTCGCACACATTCTTCCATGCTTGGACTTTTTGGGTGTGTGTGAGTGTATGTGTGTCTGTATCTGATCTGTCATTTTTAGGTATAGAAGAATCAGAACCATTCCTGCTGTGAATTCTACTGAGGCAAAAATGGAACTGTGTGTCCTAGTATGGTAAGGACAAATAGCTGGCTAAGGAGGGGATTGTTCGCAGGGCTATAAACCAACTCACCTAACAATTCCTCAGCTTATATGGGAGAGCATTAGTTAGTTACCACAAACTGAATCAGTGCTTAGAAATGCAGCCTTTATAGTCCACACATTTCAGTTATTTCAAGATATCACAGTTTCCATACTCTGCCGGGATTACACTGAAGTTTATCTACCCAGCCTCTAAGACACCCCAGGGAAATAGATCACAAAATCTGCAGTGGCTTCAAACTCATCTTTTCCAGAGCCAAATGAAATACAAATTCCAAATGTTTCAAGTTTTATTCTAGGTTTAGAAATTACACTTTTTTCGATTCAGTTCTAAATTTGACAACACCCTCCCTCCCATTGCTAGAAACAAGCCTGGGCTGGGCTGGGCTGGGGTGAGGAAAACCAGCATGTTACCCAGAAGGACTAATTCCCCTGCCCTGGCCACTGCAAGGGCATCAGCGGAAAAGGGAACCCTGTAGTTTATTGTAAAAAAAACATTGGTAATGGGAGGGAAAATGATTCAATGAAGTTGCTTTGGGGGCATTTTTAGATGTTGGTGGCCACTGAATTTGTAACAGGCAATAGTCATTTCTGTCACTCCTTTTCCTGTTTGGCTCTTGGCTACACATTTGGATTTTGGCAGAAAGGGAGGCTTGGTAGATGTGGGTGTTGAAGCACCACTTCACTGCACCTTGTCTCCCTTCCCCACAGGGTGACCTAGATGTCTCAAGGGCGAGGCTGGTCTATTCAGAATTGTGGGGCTCTCAATAGTCCTCGTGTTCCCAGCTCTCCTCATATGGTACCACTCCAAGTGGACCTGCAGGCAGGTGTATTCCTCACCCATATATGGAAGCCTATAGAAGAATCCGGTAAGTAAGCTTGGCAAGGATAATGTTTAATAACGTCATCATGTTGAGCCAGCAGGGCTCATGGAGCGTGCTTAAAAATCTCCTCATTCATTTCACCCACTGTTTGTTTTTCTCTTGTCTCCAGGGGTTGCCTCTTGATTTTCTGGTTAGCTCCCGATAACAAAATGTCCTTTGGTTATTTTTAATAACAAATCAGTTTTGGGTTAGTAATTACTATGTCCAATCCAGAGTAATACATAAACCACCTATTTTCATTTAATGATAAACTTTTCCCTTCAGCTTGGGCCTGCTGCAAACAGCCCCCTTGCAGGCTTATAGGTGGGTGTGGTGTGTGTTGGTTGTTTTTTTTTCCCACGTGCTCCATACAGTGCTTTACCATAGCTGGGGATGACTGTCAAAGGAGGGGAGAAGGGAGGCAGGCACTACCTGTTGGCGTGGGTGTTCCCTGGACTTGGAAGGTTTGTAAAATGACTTTTTAAGGTTTGATTTGTTCTGAGTGTCTGTATCCCCCGCCCCCCAAGCTTATATATTGAAATCTCAACCTCCAAGGTGATGGTATGTGGAGGTGGGGCCTTTGGGAGGTGATTAGGTCACGAGGGTGGAGCCATCATGAATGAGATTAGTGCCCTTATAAAAAAGAGCCCCAAATGCTCCATTTCTCCTTCCACCATGCAAGAACGCAGAGAGAGGGCACCATCTGCGAACGAGGAAGTGGCACCTGCAAGATGCCAAATCTGCTGGTGTCTTGAGCTTGGACTTCCACCCTCCAGATTTATGAGAAATAAGTTTCTATTGTTTATAAGCTACCCAGTTTATGGCATTTTGTTATTAGCGGCCTGAGCTGACTAAGACAAACACTTTCACAGATTACATTCTACCTCTTTCTCTCTCCCTCACCCCGTACAGAAGACTTGCTGGGTTTTTCTTACCTGCAAATATGTTTCTAGTGGCTGGTCCCATGCATCTCCTTCCTTAGCCCTGGGTATCCAATAGTTCATGCTCTGTTGAGGTCACCTTACTATCCAGGTGGCCATAAGTTACCTATATGCTTGTTTTCTCAGAGACCACATGCCTGGGAACACTTAGGCATCTTTTGCTTAAACAAACCCTGGGAGCATGGGCAGACCCTGGCACAGTCATCTTTATTTCACTGTAAGAGTAGCTAGCCAGTCATCTTTCTCCCTTTAAAAGTCCCAGAGTTGGGCACCAGTCCACGTTGCCCTCAGTTCTGAGCGATACATGTCAAGCTCTCAGAGGGATCCCATCAGTCCTTTCCTCAAAGGGAGGGGCAGATACCAGGATATTCCCATCAGTCCCTCAACCTGGTGGTTGTGGTCCCAAGGTTCAGGGGCCGATGGGAATAACCTAGCATCTGTCCCTTCCTTTGAGTTACAGCAGACAACAGTTCTCCAAAAAGTCCTCTTATAACATCCAACTCGTTTTTCAGTCCCCCTAGTTCTTTGTAAGCTGAGGGTGGGTAGTTAGCAAAGTGTTAAATATCAATTCTTAAGCAAGTCCCATACATATTCTGACTGGTGGCCTTCCTTGCCTCTCACTTTGAAATGTGATATTTATTGTCTAGGGAACTCTGTTGAAATTAAGGTCAAAATGGTTTATTTAACATCTGGTTACATTAAATCTAGGTTTGCATGTAAAAAATCCATCCAGCTTTTATATTCATATGGATGTGTGAATATCTGCATTCTCAGTTGATAAACTTGAAATTTAAAGTTTCTCTTCTGCTTCCTCTTTAATTACATGTGCATTTGAATAGAGAGTTCTCAGAGAAAACAAGATATTTTCCCAAACTAGAGTTATTTTATTGCTTAACTAGGCAATATTATAATCAAACCTTTAACATAACTTTAAGATGTAGACTGGGCGCAGTGGCACACACCTATAATCTCAGCACTTTGGGAGGCTGAGGTGGGCGTATCACTTGAGCTCAGGAGTTCGAGACCAGCCTAGGCAATATGATGAGACCCCCATCTCTATACAAAATGTAAAAATTAGCCAGGTGTGGGCCAAGTGTGGTGGCGTGTGCCTAGAGTCCCAGCTACGAGGAGGCTGAGGCAGGAGGATTGCTTGAGCCCAGGAGGCAGAGGCTGCAGTGAGCTGAGATTGCACCACTGCACTCCAGCCTAAGTGAAACCCTGTCTCAAAAAAAAAGAGAAGATATATACAGAAAAGTTATTAAACATTTTTTGGACCCTATTCTCTAATAGCATGGTCTTCTTCAGCAGCAAAGTAGAATATAATTTGAAATGGAAGAAGATTAACAATAAAAGCAATATTTAAACAGCTAATGCTTATGGAGCACCCATGCGGTTCCAGAAGTTCTGGTGAGTGCTTTATGGAGATTGGCCATCGGACCCTCATGGCAGCTGTGTGTGAGGCAGGTGGTGATATTGTTCTCATATGATGAAGTTTTAGCAAGTTCCCAGGCTCATTTGGATTTTAGGTGATGGAGTTTAGATTTTACTCCAGGAACTCTAACTTCATAGCTGATTTCCTAGTAAGATTGAAAGGATAGTTAGGAGTGATTGGAATTCCAAAAAAAAAACTTTCTGCAAAAAGGAGATTCTAGAATCTTACATGCTGTCTCATTTTCTTGACTTTACTGAATTCTAGTGATTTCACAAAATTTATTTATTTTAAATAATCTTGCCCACTGAACGTTGTCTGTTTCTGAGGGCATGAGGGTGTCAGGGCAAAGGGATAGGTTTTGAAAGAACTGTGCTAAATGGTCTATAAATTTCCTTTTCTACCTTCAGCAACCTTTAAGAAACTTCCATTTGGTGCATTTCTTCCAATGAAAAGTGTCAGGTGTCTTTGTGATTTCTGCTCCTTGACTGGACTAATTGCTATTTTCTAAGGCATGGAGAAAAAGTTTCTTTACTTAGGTTGATATTTTTAGACCTGGGATGGGCCACTTTGCAACCATATTTTGTTGGCTCCCTAAATAAAGGGAAAAGCCAAGTCTGAAATGGATCACATGCACAACTCGAGTGGATCAAAGCTCAATGCACATCATTTTCTTCACAGTCCCATGAATGGATTAGCTTTGCCTTAGCTCTGTGTCCACTCCTGGATGAGGGAAGACACATGTTTTAATCAGGTTATGTCTTTTGCAGTGATTGATTCTTAACTAGAGGGGTTAAGAATAATTCTTACAGCTTTAGCTTTTAGACAGAACTAAGCAAACTACTCTGCCTTTTCCCACCTACCCCCAGGATTGAAGATACTCTCTGAGTGGTACTGACATCCCTTCTCCCCCACATAGCTCTTTTATCATTCTGCATACCCTTGCTCTAGCACTATCCTGGATTCTCAGGCATTTCCTGAAATGGGAATGGCCTTAAATTAGACTCTAATGGACTTTCTAGGCAATGGTGGCATTTGTCCCCTTTTCTGCCTTTAGCCACTTTAAATTTTATTCTCTCAATATTTTATGGATCTTAAGACTAGTGGGAATAAAAAGAATCTCTAGAAAATGATGCCATTTACTGTTATGTTACATGCAATCCAAGTGAAAAAGTGTGCCAGATGCAGGACAAGCTCCCCCCAGTCCCCTAAGGAAGTGCTCTGCCCTGGTCCCTTCCTGTGAAGGATGACTATTCATTCATTTGTTCAATAAATATTTGCTGAGCACCTACCATGTCTATGCCACTATTCTAAACATTGGAGTATGGTGAACAAAATGAAACAAAATCCCAGCCTTAATAGGGCTTATATTCTCATGGGTGGAGACAGAAAATAACCAAGATGTATTAGTAACATATACAGTATGCTGGAGATAAGCGCTATAAAGAAAAATAAAACAGGAAGGGATGATAGGGATGCTGAGGTAGGAGGATGCGGTTTAATTTCAAATAACAACATTAGGATGCCTTTCTGGGAAGGCAATGAGCAAAGACTTCAAGGAGGGCAGTAAATGAGCCATATAGAGATTAGAAAAGGTGCTGGAAATGTGACTTTTAGAAGAGCCACTATATGTGAGGATTACTTTGGTTTGGTTCTCCCTGGCATTGTACCTCTGGAATCAGCACAGAACTCAACTGACTTCACAAAGTCAGGCAGAGGCAGTGGGACTTCATGGAAAAAATGATGGGAAGAAAAAGCCTATCACAGCAGACTGGCAGTGGGCTTAAAGGCCTACCCTCTCTCAAAGAGAGTTTACTCTGTTTCAGTTCTCAATTATATAGTCTCAATTATAATAAAGCTCAATTATATCAATGGATAACTTTAGTTATCTGTTTATGCAAAATTTTAACAACCGTGAGGTTAGAGGTGCCAGAGTTCACACAGTGTTGTACTCCCTTCTGATGTCAATCGCAAGTTTCCCAAGCTCTCAGTTTTGATAATTCATGAGAGAGACTCATAGAACCCATTGAAAGCTATTATACTCATGGCTATGGTTTCCTCGGGGAAGAATACAGAGTAAAATCAGCCAAGGGAAGAGACACATGGAGCAGAGTCCAGTAGGGTCTACAAGTTGCATTTCCAGTTGCCTTTTCCCTGTGGAGGCATGAACAGCATTATTGACTCCTGGCAATGATGTGTAACAATACATAGCATATCACCAACCAGGGAAGCTCACCCCAGCCTAGGTGTTCAGAGTTTTTACTGGAGGCTCAATCGTACATTGCCTGTGTTGCTGTTTTTTAGTCTCCAGCCATTCTGGAAGTCAGGCTGATAACTTTAGTCTCTGGATCCTCCAGAGAATGGCAGATCCCGTGTAGCCCAGCATAAATTTCATTTTTAGACTGTCAGGTGGAACAAAGACCCCCAGCAAACAAAGACATTCTTATTAGGCATGATGTTCCAGGGGCCTGGAGATCATCTCTCAGTGGTTGAGAGCAAAGGGCAGACTTCTCTTTTGGATAAATTTAATTCTTCACTATGGAGTCTATAATATTCAATTATTTTTCTCCAACACACTTATTTGTATAGCATCACTCATAACTGCTCTTTGTTACTGATGTACATGAAAGGTGAAAAGAGACAGAGGCAGATCTGGGGGGTTCGCATCTGTACACACACATTTTACATGTGCATCTTAAGTGTCTTTACTATTGGATATGTACTAGATGGTTTTAAATAACATTCTTCTCATTGTCTTTTGTTCCTTTTTGAGGCAAGGGGAAAACACTGATTCATGGAAAAAAAAATGTATATATTCTGCACAAAATCATTGAAGGTAAGTAAACTAATAGCACATAGATTTAAATGTTTACTGGTTTGTGTCAGTGTCTGGTTATACAATGAATAATTCATATCAAACTAGTAGAATGTAACATTTACATAAAATAATACTTTGCAAATTTATGGTAAGTACTAATTACTTGCCTTATTTGCCATGACTATGATATTAAATATTCATAAAAATGTGATTATTTCTTTGATTTGGCAGGCATTTAGATTTCTCTACAGCTTTTCACACTGCTAATTTTAATCCAGTAAATTATCTGGAAGAAAACAGTATGCAGCCTAAAAACTGTTCAAAATTCACTCCAACATTGAGCACATTATGGACGTAATGATCCATTACAACCAAACTTCAAGAAGGGCTTACAAGAAAACTGAGAATTAAACAAAGAAATATGGAGGCTATCATTATGATTTATCAGATATGTTTATTAGATTTTTTTACACATACCATGGACAACCTTTAGAAGCACCGTTTTGATGTATAGCATATGTACTTGGAGGTGTTTTGCTCCCGCTGGGGACCAGTTTAAGAGAATTTACCAGGACTGTGCCAGTGTTCATTTCCCAGCTTGATGTTCAGTGAGATTATTTGTGAGGCCCATTAATGTGAGAACCTGAACTGTGGGTAAGTGCACTAGAAATGTGTTCTTTATGGGATAGGGGGCGGGAGAGAGGACCTCCTCCCTTCATTACTGCTACTGGGGAAATTGGAGGTTCTCAAATTCTTTAAAACAAAATTAGAGCTCCATAGCATAAGGCTCATATCAGAGGAGATGGTTCTATAAGACCTGAATATTTTGTATCCTATTAACTTATAAGTATTCTAATAATAATTTATGTGCTTTTTTGGTTCAATGAGCACAAAATGAAACTATCTCATGGTATCCAGCATTCCTTAGTCCAAAATTTCAGAGAGAAAAAGAGGGTAACTCTTGAAATCTAAAGGCCTAAGAACATAAGAGGAAAAGGAAGGTGGTAGGAGAAGGAGGAAAAGGCCGTCAGATGTGAACTTGCCCGCCCATGAGAAAATAATTGGAGAGAGTTTGTAGGGAGATGTCAGACATGGCATGTCTCTTGTTTGCATCACGGCTTCTATCACTGACTCCCTACACAACAAAGCAATCATACAGCATAGAGTTCCTTTGAATGCTAGTATTCAACAGGGTAAGTTCCACTAATCCAATATCTGGAGCAAGAGCTAGAAAGCACTCTCAAATGTATTGATGCCTGTTTGTGAAAGGTGTTTGCATCAGGTCAGGGCCATGATACCGAACAAGAAAAACATTCACAACCCTGAAGAGTAATGTCTTTACAATATAAACCCAGACATCAAAGGTTCATAATTAAAGATGGATAGAAGAGGGCAGGTAGTGTGGTACATAGACACAAGAGACGGAATGTGGGGGTCCTTCTTTTACAAACCTTAATGACAATGCAAAATGAAAATTAAGACTGAAAATATAAAAAGTGAGACACTCAACAGAGCATGTAAACCTGTAAGTTTAAGAGTGCTCTGCTTTATCTCTGGTGGTGACTGTAACCTGGTAACCAATGCCCATTTAGTGGATGTTCCACAATATCTCCTGAAGGAAGACAGCTTGGCTTGCTTGTCATACCAGGAAGGAAACATAGCACTGTGGTTAGGTTAGGAGCAGACAGATGTGGGTGTCACTGCTTCATATGGGGCGTGATGTTGGAGAGGTTATTCAGCTTCTCTCTGCCTTAGTTTCCTCATCTCTGAACTGGGGAAAGCAATAATATTCACTTCATACCATTGTTGTGAAGATGTACTGAGAAAATCATATAAGGTGCTTAGCATAGTATCTGGCATATGATAAATGCTTAATAAATCTTATCTATTTTTATTATGACTATCATATATAGGAAACTAAAGCATTTAAAAAATCAGTAGAATATCTGTTCATGTCAATAATTTCAGATATTTGACTGATATTTCCCTGAAATCATTGCAATGACCCCATCCCATGGTTTTGTGATGGTGTTCCAGTTAGTCAGTGACTGCCTCCCTGGTGCCACCCAACTCAATCTTGAGTTTAGGCAGGAATAAGGAAAGCAGACAGCTCAGTATGAGGTTCAGGATGAATCTCACTTCCAGAACACCTCTGATGCTTGTTGGCCTGGATATGTTCTAGATCAGAAGTTCTTAATTTGGAATCCATGGGTACCTAGAATCTGGGCATAGTTTTTCATAGACCCTTTAAGGAATCTGTGAGCACCTGGAATTGGTATGCAAGATTATATGTGTATGTATTTTTTTGGAGAGAAGGCCCATAACTTTGATCAGACTATGAAGGGGTTTATGACTCACTATGGTTTGGATATAGTTTGTTTGTCCCCACCAAAACTTAGGTGAAAGTTTGATTCCTAATGTGGTAGTGTTGAGAGGTGGGAAGTGTTCAAGTCACAGGGCAGATCCATTACGAGTGGCTCAGTGCCATTCTTGGCATAGTGAGTGAATTTTCATTCTCATGAGACTGGATTAATTCTTAGGAGAATATTCCCGTAAGTGTGGGTTGTTGTAAAGCTAGGATGCCACTGGGGTTTTGTCTTTTCACACTTGTCCACTTACCCTCTGACATTTTCAATCATTTTATCACCCACCATGAAAATCTCTCTAGAAGCTGAGCAGATGCTGGTGCCATGCTTCTTACACTTCCCAGCCTGCAGAACCATGAGCTAAAGTAATAACCTCTTTTCCTTATACATTACTCAGCCTCATGTATTCTGTTAGAGCTACATTAAATGGACTAGGACGTGAGTCTTCAAATTGTGTGAGTTCCTCTTCATGACACTGCCTAGAAACCAAGATGGTTCTGGAGCCCAGGGGAGGCCTGGCCCGTGATTAGGAGAGCCAAAATCATGTCTGCCATTCTTTGGCATTAGAAGGCCAGCTACAATGTATCAGTTTTTCAGGCAAGCTGCTTCAATTTGTACTCAAGTCACTGGAATTTATATTCAACTAAATTTATTTTGTTGTTCCTCTAAATGCTGCTGTTTAGCTATAGCTATCTCATCATTCCTTGTATAATTGTTATTTGAAGTCCAGGTGCCATATTTTACATTTATGACAAATGTTATAATCATGCTATATAATCATGTTAAACTTTTTCCATACATTTACCATACTGAAATAATTTTGAATTCTGATTCTGTCATTAATGTATTTGATGACACTCTGAATTTCCTTTCAAGTATAGATTTGATAAAAATATATCTAAGTAAATATGGAAAATCCTGTGTCCATTTAAAATAATTCTTTTCCTTTTGAAAAAAAAAATGTTCAGGTTTAATAAACTCTCTCAACATAAAACACTGTAATCATTTTCCTGGCAAAATTGAAATGCTGTTGTACAGAGCAATTTACCAGAGTGCCTGGTTACAGTGCCAACCTGATAAATCAGGGAAAGTGAGAACAGGTTAAAATATATAATATCTTTTTAGCCAAAGTCTTCTTGTGTCATTGTTTTGAAAATTAGCAATGATACATGAATATGATTTGCCTAAATTGAAGGCTATAAAAAAATAACGCAAAGAACGTTGTAGTAGAGTGTGAAACTATTCTGACCCAATTTTTACTTCCCTAACAAACCCACACAAAGTCCTCAGAAAATCTGCTGCAAGATGGCACAGCATAAAATAACTATGTATAAGTTAACCCCACCCCCATCTCACTCTCCACCTTTGTTGCTGGCCACACTTCTTAAAATGAAAATAAATGTAAACTGGGTGCTTGCTTGCTTTCTCTGAAGGCTATGCACCAACTACTGAATTGCTTTTCCAAGCTCTGACCCAACCTTCTTATGTGCGTGCTTACCAGGTTTGAAAAACAAGAGGCAAAGCTGCCTTGAAATCAGCGGTTCACTCTGATGGAAACTCTCCAGTTCCTGGTGCTAATCATAGCACTGGAGCCCGCGCTTTCAGAAAAGCAGAACGCTCATGCTTTAAAAAAAAAAAAAAAAAAAAAAAAAAAAAAAAAAATCCTTCCTACCAAAAAAAAAGAAAAAAACCCAAACTGCAACTGCAAAATATATCTCATTTCTCTTTCCATTAGTCTGCTTCTCTTATTATTATTATCTTTATCCTGACAAAGGCTTGTGGGTTCTCTATGAGTGTCTCGTCACTGCAGACAGTGGGGCACAGGAGGGAAGTTTTCAAGGAAAGCCAAAGGAAAATGGTAGACACTGGAGGTCAGAGCAGTTCACAGAGGCTGTTAGCAGCTGTGGGCACCATCTGACTGATCCAAGCATGTCCTCCGAGCTGCCTCAACAATATGTGGAGCTTATGGGAGATCTAGGCCCGGCTGCCGAATGTCATTTCCCATAAAGAAACTGGCTGAATTGGCATCAGTTCTGTCCTGGGCAAAAGTGCCTAGTGGACCAAGTGTGGCCTTCATTTACCCAAAGTCTCTAAAAGAAACACATATGGAGCAGGAGATCATTTCCTTTGTTAACATGGAGATAACATTGTTTGCTTATGTTAATTTAAAAGAGGACCCAAAGCATCAGACATCTGGTTTTTAAAAGTCAAATCTGTGCCCCACACATGGAATTTTTCATTTGATTGTGATATAATTAAAAGCATAAACAATGCAAAATTGGAGGAATCAGCTAGATAGTGTTACCATTCCTGGGACTTACACCCCATCTGAGGACAAACAGGTCCTGGATGGCTTATGAAATATTCAACTTTTGTTTTGCAGATAGTGAAGTTGACCATTGCTGCCTTTCCTGCTCAAATTGAATGAGGCCAGACCAAGAGAGGTTAGCTTTCCTGACATTATAGTTTTCCTGACATTATTGAGAGTGTCAAGCTGAGTTGCTCAAAGTGTGTGATGTGTAGAAAGAATGAAATGTATGCCTTGTGGCTTATGTGTACATGGTGTGGGCTTTTAACTGTTGAATTGGAGAGTCCTGCTCTAAAATGTCACTGTGCTGAGCCATCACTTCTTGTTTGCTGGGAAAGAAAATGTAGAGACATTAAAGCAAAGGTAACCTTCATTCATTGGTACTCATGAGCACTTTTGAGTTTCAGGAAAGAACTCTCAAGAAAATGGAAAATGGTGCCGGGAAGATTAACACACGTTTTACCTAATGTCATATTTGTGGAAAATGAGTTCGTTTTCTGAATGAGTCTGGGAAGTAAGCACAGACTCACAGTGCATTAGTTTGCCAGAGCTACCATAGCAAATTACCCCAAATGGGCAGGCCTAAAACAACTGAAACTTTTTGCCTCACAGTTCTGGAGGCTGAGTCTAACATCAAGAGATATCTGGGGCCATGCTCCCTCCAAAGCCTCCAAGGAACGATCTTTTCTTGCCTCTTCCAGTTTTGGGAGCCTTAGATGTTCCTTGGCTTGTGGCAGCATAACTCCAATTTCTGCCTCTGTCTTCACATGGCTTTCTCTCTGTGTCTCTGTGTCTTTACATGACTGCTCTTCTCCGTGTCTCTTTCCTCTTCTTAAAAGGACATCAGTCATATTGGATTAAGGCTCATCCTCCTGCAGTATGACTTCATCTTAATAAATTACATAGGTGATGACTTGATTTCCAAGTAAGGTCATATTCTGGAGGTACTGGGGAGATTAAGAGTTCAACATACCATTTTGAGGGGACTTGACTCAACCCATAACTCACAATGTAAAATAAATCAGAGTGGACTTAAGAGGAGTTGAGGAATGAGCCTAAAGGAAGTTGAATTCTGTTACTGTGCTTATTTCCTATTGGATTGCAAGTCAGCTAGGAGTTTGGGATAAGATAGGGTAGGGTAGGTGGTGAGGTCGCTCTGGCGTGAATGTGTCCCTCCAAAAGCATGTGTGGAAGCTTAATCCCAATTGTAACACTGTTGTAAGGTGAGACTTAATGAGAAGTGATTAGGTCCTGTGGGTGGAGTGAATGGATTCATGCTGTTATTGCAGGAATGGGTTTTTTTATAAAAGGATGAGTTTGATCCCTTCTTTCTTTCTTTATTTTTCTTTTTCACCCTCTATTTGCCCTTCTGCTTTCTGCCATGGTATAATGCAGCAAAAGGTCCTTACCAGATGCTAGCACCTTGATCTTGGACTTCCAAGCCTTTATTAGAACTGTGAACTAATAAATTTGAATTCATTTTTAATTACCCAATCTATGGTATCCTGTTACAGCAACACAATATGGACTAAGACACAGGTTTTACTGTGGGATTTTTCCAATACAAACTATAGGCAGAATTTCAATATTTTGTGATATTAGGAGCTATAGAAAGGTGCAGTATTAGAATTAGTAGATATATATATATATATATATGTGAAGGCTATGGCAGTGCAAAATTTATTGGCTTCATAGACTGGCTTTAGGTCTAATGAATTGGAAAAACTCTTTGCAATGGTGCTCTATCACAGAACAAGAGTAACTTTTGTGATTTGTGTCACATATTTTTAGAGGTGACAAAACCTATATTAAGTCAAAAAATAAACACAAAGCACCAGCTCAGGGTCAAGATCTATATTTTGAATATACAAAAGTAATATGAGATGCTTACCTGTGTTTAAGGAAATTGAACAGAATGGTTTGGGAATAAGGTGTATTATTTGAAGGTCCTGTTTCATCAGAGTCCCATTTTATGTCTATTCTTATATCTTAGTCTGGGGTTCTTTGAGAGGTGATATGGTTACTGCCAGGCTTGTTCCCAGCTTACTGGTAGCTAGAAAATGAAATCTTACTTCTAATATGTAATATATTGGTTATTTTGCCTTAGCAGCTACCTTTCCTAGTTGCCACAGATAAAGGAAAAACTCAGCCACCTTGTCTCAAACCAAATAAAACAAGACACATGAATTAATTTTCTTTTTTCTTTTTTTTTGAGATGGAGTTTCACTCTTGTTGCCCAGACTGGAGTGCAGTGGCATGATCTTGGCTCACTGCCACCTCCGTCTCCTGGGTTCAAGTGATTCTCCTGTCTCAGCCTCCTGAGTAGCTGGGATGACAGGCATGCACCACCATTCCTGGCTAATTTTGTATTTTAGTAGAGACAGGATTTTGCCATGTTTGTCAGGCTGGTTTTGAACTCCTGACCTCAGGTGATCCACCCACCTCAGCCTCCCAAAGTGATGGGATTATAGGAGACAGCCACCATACCCAGCTGGCAAATTAATTTTTAATATAAAGAAAACAGCAGCAGAAGATACAGCACTGACTGTGTTCCAAAGATGAATAGGTCATGTCTTGGACATCCTTCTGTATGCTCCTGGGTCCTCAGAAATGGACCACACAGGTGGATGCTGACGTCACCTGTCTGAGGTCACACAGTGGAAGGTGGAGTGTGTCTGGATTCATATCTCCCTTTGATCTCAAGGCCTGTGTAATTATTGCCTGCTCTTTAGGGACTCATGGTGGAGGAGGGAGCAGAGCTTTTCAGGACTGTGCAAATAGTGTGAGAAGAGGCAAAGGATAGTATATTCTGAATTACTTTTTATTGGGTGCCGACTATGTGCCAGGCACTTTAGAAGATAGACATTTTTATTCATTTAGTTCATTAGTTAATCTAGGCACTTTCATGTGCTATGTTGTCTCATAAAAACCATGTAAAGTTTTATTCCCATTTTCCAATTGAAGAAATGAAGCTCAGTAAGGTTAAATGGTTTTTCAAAGGTAGCACAAACAGTAGTCTCTGGAGTTGGGCTTTGCACAATTGTAGGAGGTAGGTAGAGAACATGGCAATCATTTTGAATTATCAGAACAGAAACACCTTGTTAGCGAGCATAAGAGATAAAATTGGAAGTGTGTGGGCAATTGATGGAGGATTCTGAATGTAAGCCTGAAGATATATCTACTACAGTGACATTACCAAGCAACTGTGGATTTTGAGCAGCTGGGTGAAGTGATGAAAACAATATTGAAGAAGAAGAATCAAACATTTGTGAGAGGAGAAAATAGAGGCAGGGAAACCAGCCAGAAGATTTTTACAGTAATTGAGGCATACATTGAATTGGGCCTTATGTGTGTGGGGGCTGTGGAAAGGGAAAGAAAGGGAGCTTGTTTATTTGTTTGTTTATACTTTGTCTTATTCCAAAGAAGTCTTTAAGGTAGTTGGCAAGAGTGTATGAAATACAGCAGAATAACACAAAAGAGCGGCATGAGAAAAAAGCTAAAAACAAACATGGGGTAATAAAATGAAACCAAGACCAATGCATTCCTAATGTGGAAGGCATCCCACTCATATACAAAGTAATTAAATATGGGAAAAAATCTACACATTCTAGGGACACAATTCTGCTTATCTGGTTTAATGCAGGGGTGAATTTTAATGTATGTAGAGGGTTACATGCTCTTTAGGCTATCCAAAACTTGCACAAGTTTTGACAGACACTGCATGGCAATATATTCAAGTAATGGGAGCCACATACTATGTTAACTTGCTTGCTATAGACAAAAACTAGAAAAGCATTCCTTATTCAAAATTAATCTGACTAGGATTTATGTAAAATGAACATCCTAACCACAGCATATGCCTGGATAGACCATTCTAACTCCACTCACAGGGGAATCAAAAGTACTCTTGGGAGGGATAAAGATTCCCATTAGGAAAAAAAAAAATGCATAAGCAGATGGTGATCATGGCCTCCAATTTCAGTTTCATATAACTTGATGATTTGAGAAAAATTTAAGGCAAGTATAACTAACATTACTGACATGAATATACATAAAAGGCATACAATTGTAGTTTTATGCAAAATTTCTTCCTGACTGCCCTTCAAATAGACTGTGACATGTATATTAGAAATGGGTTAGCATTCTCTGTGATATTAAACATAGTACTAGACAATGAATCAGCAGCATTCAGAGGAAGATGGAAAGAGATGAGAAGGAGACTTCTTCTTTGATCTGCTCATACTAGACATGGTATCAGATATAGTATCACAGATTCTTAGTTGCAAACAATAGAATCCACTCTAGTTAGTTAATGCAGAAAAGGAGCCTGTTAAAGGAATTTTCACTGTTACTCTCAGTAAGAAATACACTGTGCATCATGGCTTTCACATATTCATATATATTTTAATACATAAATATTCTTATCCTTACTCGATGAGATTTAAACTTTTTTTCCCTGTTCTATTTCTTTTTTAAAATTTACTGGTTGTGATTTTCTAAATTAATTTATATCCTACTAATGGACTGACATATTTTCCAGTCAGGAAAAAGTTGCCACCTTAGTTGGAAAATGGATTTCATCACAGCCTGGCTTCTATAGGTTGCTCAATTCCAAATTGAAGGTTCCCATTGGTGTGTTTGATATGTAACCTTAGTCATGTGTGGTGCCTGAGCTGCGAGGAATATGCATCTTGTCTTAGTGCATTTTACATTGCTATAACAGAATACTTGAAACTGGGTAATTTATATATTTTTTAAAAGGAGTTCACTTTGGCTTATGGTTCTGGAGACTGGGAAGTTGAAGATTGGACAGCTGCATGTGGTTGACTTCTGGTGAAGTCCTCATGCTACATTGTAACATGGTGAAATGCATCACGGTGTGAAGGAGGTGCTCTGAGAACCAAACTGGCTTTTTTTTTTTTTTATTATACTTTAAGTTCTAGGATACATGTGTACAATGTGCAGGTTTGTTACATATGTATACATGCGCCATGTTGTTGTGCTGCACCTGTTAACTCGTTATTTACATTAGGTGTATCTCCTAATGCTATCCCTCCTCCCTCCCTGCACCCCATGACAGGCCCTGGTGTGTGATGTTCCCCACCCTGTGTCCAATGTTCTCATTGTTCAATTCTCACCTATGAGTGAGAACAAGTGGTGTTTGGTTTTCTGTCCTTGCGATAGTTTGCTCAGAATGATGGCTTCCAGCTTCATCCATGTCCCTACAAAGGACATGAACTCATCCTTTTATATGGCTGTGTAGTATTCCATGGTGTATATGTGCCACATTTTCTTAATCCAGTCTATCATTGATGGACATTTGGATTGGTTCCAAGTCTTTGCTATTGTGAATAGTGCCACAATAAACATACGTGTGCATGTGTCTTTATGGCAGCATGCTTTATGATCCTTTGGGTATATGCCCAGTAATGGGATCGCTGGGTCAAATGGTATTTCTAGTTCTAGATCCTTGAGGAATCACACTGTCTTCCACAATGGTTGAACTAGTTTACATTCCCACCAACAGTGTAAAAACATTCCTATTTCTCCATATCCTCTCCAGCACCTGTTGTTTCCTGACTTTTTAATGATTGCCATTCTAACTGGCGTGAGATGATATCTCATTGTGGTTTTGATTTGCATTTCTCTGATGACGAGTGATGATGAGCATTTTTTCATGTGTCTGTTGGCTGCATAAATATCTTCTTTTGAGAAGTGTCTGTTCATATCCTTTGCCCCCTTTTAGATGGGGTTGTTTGATTTTTTCTTGTAAATTTGTTTTAAGTTCTTTGTAGATTCTGGATATTAGCCCTTTGTCAGATGGTTAGATTGTAAAAATTTTCTCCCATTCTGTAGGTTGCCTGTTCACTCTGATGGTAGTTTCTTTTGCTGTGCAGA
>NW_016804965.1:928469-1055206 GCF_001698545.2 Rhinopithecus bieti
TTCATTTATGAAGCTTAGTTTGGCTGTATATGAAATTCTGGGTTGAAAATTCTTTTCTTTAAGAATTTTCTTAAATTCTTAAAGAATGTTGAATATTGGCCCCCACTCTCTTCTGGCTTGTAGTGTTTCTGCTGAGAGATCCACTGTTAGTCTGATGGGCTTCCCTTTGTGGGTAACCTGACCTTTCTCTCTGGCTGCCCTTAACATTTTTTCCTTCATTTCACTTTGGTGAATCTGACAATTATGTGTCTTGGAGTTGCTCTTCTCGAGGAGTATCTTTGTGGCATTCTCTGTATTTCCTGAATTTGAATATTGGCCTGCCTCATTAGGTTGGGGAAATTCTCCTGGATAATATCCTGAAGAGTGTTTTCCAACTTGGTTCCATTCTCCCTGTCACTTTCAGGTATACCAATCAAATGTAGATTTGGTCTTTTCACATAGCCCCATATTTCTTGGAGGCTTTGTTCATTTCATTTTAATCTTTTTTTCTCTAAACTTCTCTTCTTGCTTCATTTCATTTATTTGATCTTCAATCACTGATACCCTTTCTTCTACTTGATCAAATCGGCTACTGAAGCTTGTGCATGTGTCACGTAATTCTCGTGCCATGGTTTTCAGCTCCATCAGGTCATTTAAGGACTTCTCTACACTGTTTATTCTAGTTAGCCATTTGTCTAATCTTTTTTCAAGGTTTTTAGCTTCTTTACGATGGGTTTGTACATCCTCCTTTAGCTCGGAGAAGTTTGTTATTACCAATCATCTGATGCCTTCTTCTCTCAACTTGTCAAATTCATTCTCCATCCTGCTTCGTTCCATTGCTGGTGAGGAGCTGCATTCCTTTGGAGGAGAAAAGGTACTCTGATTTTTAGAATTTTCAGCTTTTTTTGCTCTGGTTTCTCCCCATCTTTGTGGCTTTATCTACCTTTTGTCTTTGATGATAGTGATGTACAGATGGGGTTTTGGTGTGGATGTCCTTTCTGTTTGTTAGTTTTCCTTCTAATAGTCAGGACCCTCAGCTGCAGGTCTGTTGGAGTTTGCTGGAGGTCCACTCCAGACCCTGTTTGCCTGGGTATCACCAGCGGAGGCTGCAGAACAGCAAATGTTGCAGAATGGCAAATGTTGCTGTCTGATCCTTCCTCTGGAAGCTTTGTCTCAGAGGGGCACCCGGCTGTATGAGGTGTCAGTCGGCCCCTACTGGGGAATGTCTCCCAGTTAGGCTTCCCAGGGGTCAGGGACCCACTTGAGGAGGCAGTCTGTCCATTCTCAGATCTCAAACTCCATGCTGGGAGAAGCACTACTCTCTTCAAAGCTGTCAGACAAGAATGTTTAAGTCTGCAGAAGTTTCTGCTACCTTTTGTTCAACTATGTCCTGCCCCCCGGAGGTGGAGTGTACAGAGACAGGCAGGCCTCCTTGTGCTGTGGTGGGCTCCACCCAGATCAAGCTTCTTGGCCACTTTGTTTACCTACTCAAGACTCAGCAATGGTGGACACCCCTCCCACAGCCTTGCTGCCACCTTGCAGTTCAATCTCAGAGTGCTGTGCTAGCAGTGAGTGAGGCTGTGTGGGCATGGGACCCTCCGAGCCAGGAGCAGGATATAATATCCTGGTGTGCTATTTGCCAAGGTCATTGGAAAAGTGCAATATTAGGGTGGGAGTGTCCTGATTTTCCATGTACCGTCTGTCACAGCTTCCCTGTGCTAGGAAAGGGAATTCCCTGACCCCTTGCACTTCCCAGGTGAGGCAATGCCCTGCCCTGATCCTTGGGCTGCACCCAGTTGGACAAGCCCCAGTGAGATGAACCTGGTACCTCAGTTGGAAATGCAGAAATCACCTGTCTCTCATGCTGGGAGCTGCAGACTGCAGCTGTTCCTATTTGACCATATTGGAACCTCTCCTTTTTTTTTTTTTTTTTTTTTTAACAGATCCACTCTCTAGATAATCTATTAATCCATTAATCCATGAATCACCTTTTAAAGGCCATACCCCTTAATACTGTTACATTGGAAATTAAGTTTTAGTATACATTTTAAATGAGAAAAACATTCAAACCATAGCATATCTTCTACTTTCTCAACTTGAGAAGGCAAGTCTCATATGGTGGAATTTCTCAAATATAAGGAGTTTGTTTTGGAGATGCTGGACAGCTAGACAAGTGCCAGATGCTCATTGTATTCCAGGTAACTGGTGGTTTTCACTAAATTGAGTAGAGAAAATAAATTGAGATATTGAATGACTGGTATTCTTTTTTTAAAATTGTGGTAAAACATATATAACATAAAATTTACCATCTTAAGTGTACAGTTTTGTGGCATTAAGGAGTTTCACATTGTTGAGCAACCATCACAACCATTCATCTCCAGAGCTTTTTCATCCTCCCAAACTGAAATCCTGTGCCCAGTAGACAGCTCCACATTTCTCATCCCCAACCCCTGCCAGCCTCTATTCTGCTGCCTGTCTCTATGAAATGGACATCTCTAGGTACCCCATATATGTGGAATCATAGAGTATTTGTCCTTTGAGTGTTTGTCATTCTTAGTGATGATTATAAAATGGAGTATGCAGAGGAGTAGAAGTACAGAGCACCAGGGATTGAGTCTCAAGGACCCCCAGTGAAAAGGCCTCAGTGGACAGTAGATTGTAGGCAAGGCACAGTAGCTGCTCTCCATGGTTTTGAAAAGAGAAAATTCTTTCCAGGAACAGTGTCACAATTTCATCTAGTGCTTAGCAGGGCATATTTCACATTTGTGACAGAGCCAGTGTAAAGAGATCATATTATCATCTATTATAAGAACGCTTCAGATTGTGTTTGTGTTTCAAGTTGACAAAGGCCTTGATTACCTTTAGCACTCTCATATGAAGATCTTTATTTAGGCCCAGATTCCAGACAGTTATCACGACGTTCAAATACTTAATCATAGCTGGCAATGGGGAGTTGAGCAAGGATTACAGACACATTTTCATTCTCTTAGACGTGGGCCTTACAGCACCGAGACTGCTGTTCACAAATGTGCTTCTGACAAAACTGTCAATCGTGGTAATAACAGGACGAAACTGAAAGAATATAGGTATGACTTTTGTGGTTATAAATATCATTATTGCTGTGTGCAACACTTAAAACACAGAACAAGTAACTTAACTAGGCCGTAATTGTTCATGATAATGTATTGATAATGCAGTGCTTGTGTTTATGACAATTTGATTTGGTGTAGGTAGTGTTGGGGGATGTCCTAGTTAAATATGGATATTAACATTTTATATTATTCAGGATTTGTTAACCAGTTTTTAATAGGTTAGGTTCCATTCCTTATTAAGTCAGTTGTTCAAGAAGAGAGACATAGTTTTACTGCTTGAATGATTATACCTAAATGTGGTTATCATTTTTTTTTCTAGGACTAAATGTTGATTGCTTTAAAAGATAAAGAAAGAGAAAGAAAGGTAAATATTTATAAAATATGTGCCAAAATAGGCCAAAATAATCTCAGCACTCAATTGAGGTTGAGAATTTTGAGACGTGTGGTTGTCTTTGAATGTTGCTAGTTAAATGTGGCTACAGGGAAACACACAATTCTGCTTGATTGGTCTCACTTTAAATTCATAACCAAAAAGCTCAAGTCGGCCCTCACATCTACCCTGTGATCCTGCTGTTTCAGTGGTGAATGCACTCTCTTGCTCTCCTATGTGATGACTTCATACCTTCTCTCTCCATCCAGATGTCCAACATCACATCCCCCTTCATTACTCTCAGCTGATAATCTTCCATCTTTCACGTACTGAGAAAGTAGTAGCAATCTGAAGAGGACTTCCACACACTCCTGCTCCCATATCTACCCACCCAGTTGCATTTGTATGCACATCCTCTTCCTTCTGGCTTATCATAATAATAAAAGAATTGTCCATGCTTTTTTATGCATTAGACCCCATCCTCTCTTGCCTATCCAAAGAGAAGGCTTCTATAGTGTGCCTCTTCCCTCTCACATTGTTAATCTACCTCCTCCCATTTCTGGATAATTCCCACCATCATATAAATATACTATTATAGTCCTCATCTGGAAAACAACACCCTCTCTTGATGGTACATTTACTCTGAATACCATCCTGTATTTCTGTTTTATTTTCAAACTAAATTAATTAAATATTGGTTATGCTTCCCTCTCCGTTTCCTGTTCTCTCACTATCTCTTGAATTCCTTCTAAGAATATACTATCCCTTGCCTCTGCTCATACAGCATATGCCTGGATAGACCACTCTAACTCCAAAAGCCTCTAAGTCAGGCTTTTGTCTTTGCTTCTCTGACAAATTGCTCTTATTGGGATCACTGTTGACTTCTGTATTGTCAGAATGAATTGTCAGTTCTCATTTTATTTAGTCTTTCTGCAGCATGTGATGCAACAGATTGCTCCCTTCTTGAAAGACTTTTTTCACCTGACCTCTGGGATACTCTCTGGCTAACTTTTTAACTCCGTGATGGCTCCCTCTCACTCTCTCTGTTGGTTTTTCCTCAACTATTTTACCTCATTTCTTCGTCTTCCTTTCTTTCCCATCTATACTTATGCCCTAGGTCAGTAATTCTCAAACTCTTTGGTCTTAGACCTCTTTATGCTTTTAAGCATTATTTTATTATTTTTATTTTCTGAGACAGGATCTCATTCTGTTATCCAAGCTGGAGTGCAGTGGTGCAATCATTTACTGCAAACCTCAAACTCCTGGGCATAAGCAATCTTCTCACCTCAGCCTCCCCATTAGTTGGGACTACAGATGTGCCATTATGCCTGGCTAGTTTTAAAATTTTTTTTAGAGATGGGGTTTTGTTTTGTAGTCCAGGCTGGTTTCAAGTTCCTGGCCTCAAGCAATCCTACCACCTTGGCCTCTCAAAGTGCTGGGATTATAGGCATGAGCCACCATGCCCAGCCTTAAGGATGATTAAGGAACCCAAAGAACATTTGCTTATATAAGTTATATCTATTGATAATAACTGTAGAAATTAAGACTGAGAAAGTTAGGCCAGGCGCGGTGGCTCAAGCCTGTAATCCCAGCACTTTGGGAGACCGAGCAACGGGTGGATCACCGAGGTCATGGAGATCGAGACCATCCTGGATAACACGGTGAAACCCCGTCTCTACTGATAAAATACAAAAAACTAAGCCGGCGAGGTGCGGCGCCTGTAGTCCCCAGCTACTCGGGAGCGAGGCAGGAGAAGGTGGGAACGACTGGCAGGGAGCTTTCAGTGAGCCCTGAGATCCGGCGCCACTGCACTCAGCTTCCGGCCACAGAGCGAGACTCCTATCTCAAAAAAAAAAAAAAAAAAAAAAAAAAAAAAAGACTGAGAAAAGTTAAAAAATATTTATTAATTTGTTTAGAAATAACAACAAAGCCATTACATATTAACATAAAGCATTTTTATAAAGAATAATTATAGTTTTCAAAACAAAAAATGTAGTAAGAAGAGTGGTATAGTTATATATTTTTGCAGGTCTCTTTAACATCTGGGTTAATAGAAGACAGTGGGACCATCACATCTGCCTAGACATTCTAGTTATTGCCATAACACATCTTATGCTGTCCCCAGAAAACTCCACTGCACAATTGTGAAAGAAGAAGCATTAAAAAGGCAAATGTTAAAAGGATCTTGAGGATTCACGGAAGTCTCAGACTACATTTTGTGCATGGTTGTCCTAGGTGATCTCACCTGTGCCCTTAAATGCCACGTTTATGCTGGTGACTCCTAAAGTTTATATCTCAGCCCAGACGACTTCTCTGATAGCCAGACCCATGTACATAATTCTCTGTGTAGCATCTCCTCTTGGTCTAAGAGACAGTTCTAACTTAACATGTCCCAACCTGAATTCAATCTGCCCCCAGAAACTTGATCATCCCGTAGTTTCCCTGTGTCAATAAATGGCTTCCAGTTGTTTGAGCCAAAAAAGATGATGTCATTCTTAACTTCTCTCTTTTATATTCCATATAAAATCAATTAGCAAATCCTGTCAGCTGTTTCTTGGAAATATTTCACAAATCCAACTTCTCAGGATGTCTGTGACCACTCATCCTACTCCAAGCCACCAAATATCTTGCCAAGATTATTGCAGTCAACTCCAACTAACTCCCTGCTTCTGCATTTCATCCTTACCCTCCTTGCTCTGTCTTTTCTCCACAGAAAGCCCAAGGGATCTTTCTGAAAGTTGAGTTAACTCCTTCCAATGGCTTTCCACCTGAATCAAAGTCAAATCCAAAGCCTTTACCATGGTCTGAAAGACTTCATTTCCTACCACTCTTTCTCTGCTCCTCGTCTCCTGGATTAGGAAGAGCCTCTTTGCTCGTCCACAAACACAGCAAATATTCTCCTGCCTCAAGGTCTTTAAACTCATTTCTCTTTGCCAAGAATGCTTTCCCCTACACATACACATGGCTCAGCCCCTTGCTTCCTTCAGATTACTGGTCAGATATGACCTTAAAAGAGTGATTGGCACTAACACCCCTGTGTACCCCTGGGACCACTCTCTTTCCTTCCACTGCTTTATTATGCCTTTGATAACTTATCACCACTTGGTACATTGTGTACTTATTTGTTTATTGGCTCTCTCTCTTCGCAGGAGAATGTGAGCTTGAGGGCAGGGACTTTGTGTTTCGTTTACTTCTGTCTCCAGTGCCTGATTTATTGTTGGTACTTGTGCATCAAGGGCAAATGGCCAAGCAGCACATGCACTATGCCTGCTGGAATAGTGTTTATGGGGAAAACTCATAGAGACAGGAGCAATAACAGGTCCCCTGTTGCTCATTGCTTTACAGGGCATCTGCTCAGAGATCTAGCAAGTACAGATGTTAGACTCCAGGAGAGAGTCCCTGACCCTTAGGCTATGGCCCTTTTAAGCTGCATGATTACATAAGCATCATCCACTTCCCTGGATACAAAGGCATTATAAAGTGGCAGAACTTTGGCTCCAGTTCTGTTCTTACAGCTTGGTTTTGTGTTTGGGGTAACATCAACCCTTTCCCTGCTTAGATGAGGAGCTGTGATTCTATGTTGTGACAATACATAAATTCCCCTCATAAGGCCTTCAAGACTGAGAATGCAGGAATCTTACCCTTGGCATCATGAGTGGCTGTGGCACAAGCCTTGTATTTAGCCAGGAACCATTGTCTTAAGCACTGGGCCATAGCCAGTAGCCATTAAAGTTTGTAGAAATCCAACTTTTTTTCTGGTCAGCTAGCCTTCAGGATAAGAAACTCATTACCTGTTGGCATCTCATAGATATTTGTTGAATGGATGAATACACCCATGTGTGCGTGTGCATGTGTGTGTGCTAGAAGCATTCCCCAGCTTTTGACCATACTTTATGACTGACTACATAAAACAAAAAGGAGCAATGTTGGAGGAGGGGAGATCTCTGGGGTTCATAATAAGGGTCTGTTGTGGACCCATTTAATATGCTGGGAAGGGACTAGGCTATAAAGTTAATCTTTTAGGCAAATACAGTAAAATATTTTTCTTTATGCCAATGTAAAGGACTAGTTTCTCTAATGCAAAAGCTATTGGTATCCTCATATTATAGTTGCCCAAGCATAAATCCACAAAGGAAGACTTGCCACAGAGAAAACATAAAATGTCACTTATCTTTGCTTAAAAAAAAATTCTAAATAATGTTATAGAATTAACATAATAGTTGAAATAAAATTTTATTTTTAGTATGTCATGATTTAAATAATTTGGAGGACTAACTAGGTGTAGAAATCTAATTACAACTTGTCACTTTTTTTTTTCTCTACAGGAAAGCATTTTTGAGTACCATAATACTTAAATTAATATTTGGAAGGCAACCTGTTTACATTTCAGACATTGGTTGTTTAGGTAATCCATATTTTCCCCAGTGAATTGTCTTTTTCATTATTGTTCACTTTCAAAAGTTATCATGGAGATGCAATGGAGTAGCAAATCCAAAGAGAGGGAAGATAAAATATATACACATTACAATATTATCTTAACTTTCCATCTTGTTGGTTAATTTTATGTCAACTTGACTGGGTTGAGAGATGCCCAGATAGATAGCTGGTAGAACATTATTTCCAGGAGTGTCTGTGAGGGTGTTTCCATAAAAGATTAGCATTTAAATAATTAGAATGAGTAAAGAAGATCCACCCCCACCAATGTGGACAGGCATCATCCAATCCATCGAGGGCCTGAATAGAACAAAACATAGAAGAAGAGTGAATTTTCTCTCTCTGGGCTGGTACATTCATTTTATCCTGCTCTTGGACAGTGGAACTTCTGATTCTTGGGTCTTTGAACTCCAGAAGAGTCCCCTGCTCCTGCCACCCAGAAGTGGGAGTTATACCATTAACTGTCCTAGATCTTAGGTCTTTAGACTTGGACAGAATTATACTACCAGACTTCCTGGGTTCTCTGGCTTTCAGATGGCATATTGTGGGACTTCTCCTCCATAGTTGCATGAGTTAATTCCCATAATAAATCTCCTTCTAATATATATATGATATATATACACACACACATATATATGATAATATATGTATGTATGTATATATATATGTATCTGTCTCCTATTGTTTCTCTTTATCTGAAGGACCCTAATACAGCATCATAACAAGACTTATCACTTTCTCATCAACTCCTTTGCACCCCGTAATTTGTCTTGTTTCCTGACCACATTGCCTAAACTGATCACTCAGAGCTGTCAACTACCCCTTAATAATCAAGGTCAATGATTTGTCTTCAGACCTCATCTTTTCCAACTTCCCATAGCATCCCATAGGCCCAACTACCTCCTCTTTTCTTCAGACTCTCACGTCTTGTTCTCTCTAACAAAGCACTGTTTTGATTCTCTTCCCAATCATCTTCCATTTTCTTTGTTTGCTTCCCTTGTCAACTAAACAAAGGAGTTCCCCAAAATTCAGAAAGTGGGCCTCTCACTTGACCCTTTCCCTGGTTTATGTTGCATAAGCACCATCATTAACATCTAGATTTTTGCAAATTTCTTTCTTTCTTTAGCCTTCATTTTTATTCTGTGCTTCAGAATCTTGCATTCTGAAATGTTCAAAAACTGTTAAACATCTTTCATTTACACTCCATGTCTAAAATTAATTATTAATTCTCCCATTCCTAAACCTTTCAAGCTGAGTTTCCTCTTTCTATATAGAATGAAACGTAGGTAATCATTTTTGGCTTATTCACTTGCTATACTGATTCTACATAGTTACTTGCCAAGAAATGTGGATTTTTATCTTCCAAATATTGTGTAAACCCAACTCCTAGTGCTTCCTCATTACATCTCTAGTTGGAAGTCTTTTACAATAGGGCAATTGAGATCTCCTGGCCTCTTATTCTTTCCATGTCTTATGTGAATTATTCACCCAGGCGTTCATGGTATGTTACAACCATGAGATCCAATCTACCTTTCCAAACTGTTTCTCTTCCCTGTCTTACTTTTTCCCTTCACCACCCTAACTGGACAGCTCCTCAATTATCAGTGTTTCTCTCAGGTTGTTCCTCTACTTTCATGCGATTTTCTCACCCTCTCCTCTTGCTGAAACCATAATTGCCCTTCCTATTCCACCTCAGATCTGTCTTTTGCATGGTCTTTCTTTTTCTGCTCAATTGGATGTGATTTCTTGTGCCTTGAAGCCCCAAAGCCCTTTATTTGTATTCTTTTCATGGGACTTTCCTTTTTCATGTTCTCTTTGAGTCATGTGTATATTTACCTTATTTATTTTACTATATGCAATAATGTAAGTGCTGTTTACTGAATCCTTATTAGGTGCAAGGTATTGGACTTGGCCTGGGCATTCCACTATGAATAAGACAGATACAGCGCCTGTCCTCCTAGAACTTAGCATTCAAGCTGTAATGTTAACCTCTGAAGTCGTGCCCTACAGCGCGACTTCTCAACCTCAGCACTACTGACATTTGGGGCTGGGTGATTCTTTGTTGCTGTGGGGAGGGGTCCTACACATTGTAGAATGCTTAGTAGAGACACTGACCCTACCCACTAGATGCCAATAGCACCTTCTTCCCAACTGTGAACATAAAAAATGTTTTCAGACATTGTCAAATGTCCCCTGAAAGAAAAGTCACCACTCCTTGAGACCCCACTACTCCACAGTGCCTGTCACAATTCTTTTCATTTAGACTCTCAATAAATGTTGGCTTAATTAAGTCAAAACAATACTTTTTGTCTTCCCACTTGGCATAGTGCTAGGCACTGTAAAGGTGGCAGAAAGACCATAAACTATGGATGGGTTTGAGAGATATTTAGATGTCTCTTCTATTTACTAAGGTTTTTTTTTTTTTTCTTCTTTTTTTTTGAGATGGAATCTTGAACCTCGCTCTGTTGCCACACTGGAGTGCAGTAATGTGATCTTGGCTCACCACAACCTCCGCCTGCCAGGTTCAAGCATTCTCCTGCCTCAGCCTCCCAAGTAGCTGGGAATACAGGC
The DNA here is from genome assembly GCF_001698545.2 of Rhinopithecus bieti. NCBI lineage: Eukaryota > Metazoa > Chordata > Mammalia > Primates > Cercopithecidae > Rhinopithecus > Rhinopithecus bieti. The sequence goes on from NW_016804965.1 coordinate 938,916, forward strand.
ACCCACCACCACACCCAGCTAATTTTTCTATTTTTAGTAGAGATGGGGTTTCACCATGTTGGCCAGGATGATCTTGATCTCTTGACCTCATGATCTGCCCGCCTCAGCCTCCCAAAGTGCTGGAATTATAGGGGTGAACCACCACGCCCCGCCTTACTAAGGTTTGAACTGTAGCTAGTGCAGTGCCTCATTCAGAGACATGAGGAACAAATAAACTAACACACACAAGGCATTAGGATATTATGTGGCACAAAAATGCAAAGTAATCATTCAAAAAGTGTTCACGGTAAGTGACCTGGGGGATGAAGTCTTTTCCTTTTGCCATCTTACATTGAGAACATTTGCAGACTGAGAGACACACGTATGTAGCACCAGATCAGCACCAGACATTAATAGGGCACAGATTAAACATATAAACGTGAATGAGTTTTAGAGAAAAATGAGCAGACATAGGACATGGTTTAGATCTGTGTTCCTGCTCAAATCTCATGTTGAATTGTAATCCCCAGTGTTGAAGGTGGGCCCTGGTGGGATGTGATTGAATCATGGGGGTGGATTTTCCGCCTTGGCACTGTGTCACAATAGTGAGTGAGTACTCATGAGATCTGGTTGTTTAATAGTATGTAGCACCTGCCCCCTCTCCTCCTTTCTCCTGCTCTGGCCATGTGAGGTGCTTGCTCTCCCTTTGTCTTCCACCATGATTGAAAGTTTCCCGAAGCCTCCCCAGAAGCTGAGCAGATGCCAATATCATGCTTCCTGTACAGCCAACTAGACCTCTTTTCTTTATAAATTATTTGTATTATGGGAATTTTCAATGTAATTAACAAGTCAACATAATGCAGAAGAAAACAGTATGCTGGAGACTTCTGTAATGAGGTTTAATGATCCTGTAATTTGGGGGGAAAGCAAAAACCTCTGGAGCTGACTGATACTTTTCTGTAATTTTTTCCTCAGAAATTGTATTTACTAAGGTAATTGCCCAAATCTGATTTCTATATCATGGCTTTCATTCAAGGTACATATGCCTCATTTATCACTCTATTCATATATTCTACTTTGCTCCCATTAGTGGAAGAAATAATATTTTTCCTATTTTCCCCCATCCCGCCTTCTATAACTCCCCTTGCTCTTGAGGGTATTGGGAAGACTATTAGTGAAAAACATTGATGTTTCCAGGGCAGAAGACGGGTGCATGTTTTCATCTGCAGGCTCGAACACAAGCTGAGGCCTTGAACATCTCCAGGTACTGATAAAGCACCTTAGGTTGTTTTTAGAAAATACTGAAAAATTAACCCTTTTGCTAATGATGTAGAAACAAGCCCTGCCCTGAACCAAACCCCTGAACTGCTCAGATTAAACTTTGTAACCCAATCCCTTCACTGCAGACACCCAATAGGAAAGTCATAGGTGCAAAGATGAGATGACTTTCGTCAAACTCAGACCCCATAGGGCCAGGAAGGCCTGAAGGAGAGGTGGCTCATGCTTCCAAGTCTCAGATAAGAACTGTTTCTAAGGACTTTAAAAAACCCCACAAGGAAGTCTTTCATGTCCTTCACCCCGCTCCTGCTTTACAAGGTTTATCACTAGATATTCCTTAGGACGTCAGGAATTCAGGTAAGAGGCTTTCAAGAGAACACTTGCTCAGCAATCGCATCTCCTCCAATGGACTGACAGCAACTCTGGCTTTGAACCTCTGGAACCAGGAAACTCTGTTTCTAAGCAGTGTCTGTCAGCCTCTCCCTTGTTGCTGATAAGAACTTTCTTTACCTCTCCATGCACAGAGAGCTCTCTCTACAGTGTTTTTCCTCTACTCTCACACCACAACAATCATCAACACAGAAGACTTGTACGATCAGATGTGTGGGTTTTTTTCCAAACCCAGTAGTGAACACCAGCTGGGAGTCCTCTAAGTCAGCTCCAATGCTGTCTACCCAGAGACAGTTCCAGATCCCACAGATTGAAGGCTCATTCCCCAAGATTGCTCCACACACCATTCCCAAGTCCAGACCTCCAGAAGTTTTGATTGACTGACTTCAAGTTGGGGATCCCGTGCCCCACTCTTTGAGTTTGATTAATTTACTGTAGCAACTCACAGAACTCAGGGAAACACTGATATTTTCTGGTTGAATACAAAGCACACTGCAGAGGACACAGATGAAGAGACACATAGGAGGAGGCATGCTTAATTGGAGGAGGTACAAGTTTCCTTCACTCTTTCTTTCTTACCTCTGTGTCCCAACCCCTTCTTGTGGGGTTGATAGACTGGGGCTCCAAGAATCAATATTTCTCTCTCTCTCTCTTCTTTTTTTTTTTTTTTTTTTTCTGAGACAGAGTCTTACTCACTCTGTCACACAGTCTGGAGTGCAGTGGCACAATCTTGGCTCACTGAAACCTCTGCCTCCCATAGAGAGGCCTTGTACCTTCTGGCCACCTATGGGCTAATGTGTATGACTTCAGGGAGGAATGAATAGGATTTGGTTTATTGTGGAGTAGGAATTACTATGTCAAACCATGTGTCAAAACCCGAAATGGATGGTGTCTTCAGAATCCATGTGAACTTTCCACAGCAGTTTTTCTCAACATTGACTGGACATCAAACTCTTTGATGCGTATATTACGAGGTACCAGTCCATGAATGGGGAACTGCAATTATCTTAAACTCACTTGTGATTTATGAATTCACACACAAATAAACAAAGCTCACAGTACTTTTTAACCAAGACAGTCCATTAGAAGTGTAAGGTTTTTTTTGTTTGTTTGTCGCCTAGGCTGGAGTACAGTGGTGTGATCTTTGCTCACTGCAAACTCCGCCTCTGGGGATCAAGCAATTTTCCTGCCTCAGCCTTCCGAGTAGCTGGGATTACAGGTGCCCACAACCATATCTGGCTATTTTTATATTTTTAGTAGAGATGGGGTTTTGCTATGTTGGCCAGGCTGGTCTCAAACTCTTGACCTCAAGTGATCTGCCAGCCTCGGCCTTCCGAAGTGCAAGAATCAGTATTTCTTAAGAAGACAAAGAACCATTTGGAACCTCCACTCCGTTCTCTCCCAGTTCTGTCCTCCTCTCACCTCACGGTCAGGCCCTATTGCTGGCAGAATGGATTTGCAATCCAGGCAGCCTTCTTTCTATCCTTGGCTCATTACTCACCAGCTTTCTTACCTTGGGCTGGTATTTTATACTCCACTTCACTGAGTTATGAAGGTCAGATGGATTGCACATGTAAAACAGCTAGCATATGCTTAATGCAGAGTAAGTGCTGAAATTTTAGTTATTATTATTATCATTATTTATTTTATCAACTAACTGGTCTAATTTTGTCCCCTGGGGTCTTCTTCACAGTGAAGGCACTTTTGCTTGTATATAGGACTGGCCCCTAATCTTTAAATCCAAAGCCGACCTGAAAATAACCGGGCTCAGTCAAAGTACTGACATTTGTTTCTTGTTCCCTGATATTTCAAACCCTTCAAAACAGGAGGCAAATATTAACAATATTTGTAGAAACACTGTAATATTGAGTCACAAAATGGAAAAGGGCAATAAGGAGTGTGAGGGCCATGAGCAAAGATGCCTTTGGCAAATCCAATAGAGAAAAAAAACCCTTTTAGGTACAAATGCAAATCATAAGAAAAAATTCCTTTCTCCTTGGTATTGACAGCATGATGAAAGTTTCTAGATGTGTTGAATTCATGTCTCAGGTGTAGAGTGGGCCACGCTGACCATAACAGTTTGCAGTTCCTCAGAAAGTGGAAAGTTTAGCCATCGTAGGTAAAATAGCTAGGGGGTACTGAGAACAGGGCAAGGACAGACTCTGGGGTCAGGGTGGGGAAGTCCCCTGCTGCTTTCAAAACTTTGTGGTTGCAAGGGGATCCGGGGGAAGCTGGAGGGCTCAGTGCCTGTGCTAGGGGATCTCAAAGCGCAGTTTCCAACTTAGAAAGTGGAAAAACATGTCACTGCAGATGAGTTAAAGGGGTTTTATAATTGGGTACTGGATTCAAACCCTGTTTATATATCTACAATAGAATACTTAAAAAAGTGGATATCCTTCTGAAAACCCTGACATGCTTTGTTCAACCGCAGAATCAAAAGTATTTGGTTAAAATACCATAAACTGGCTGTTCTCAATTGGGCACAATTTTGACAAAGTCTAAAGACATACAATTGAGGATTAGTGTTTGTTTATGATTTGTTCATTGATTTGCAGCTGCATTTTTTTTTTTGACTTCTTAATATACTATAGCTCTGTGATAAAGTACTTATCTTGGATGTGAGATATTCTCATGAATAGTGGGAGACATGGGACAAGGCAGGAAGGGGCCAGGAGGGAGATGGCACAAGACATCGAGCATTTTTTGCCGGGAAGTTGGGGATGGAGTCCCATTCTATTGCCCACCTAGGCTGGAGTGCAGTGGCATGATCATAGCTCACTGCAGCCTTGACCTCCTGGGCTTAAACAATCCTTCTACTTTAGCCTCCCAAGTAACTGGGACTACAGACACACACCACCACATCTGGCTAATTTTTAAATTCTTTATAGTGACAGGATCTCACTATGTTTCCCAGGTTGATCTTGAGCTTTTGGGCTCAAGTGATCCTCCTGCCTCAGGCTCCCAAAGTGCTGGGATTACGGGCATGAGTCACTGCTCCCAATTGTCATTGGGAATATTTCAGTAAGCTAATACTTGGAGAAATTTGTGGAAAATTGAGCAAATAGAAATACCACATTTCATATAGCATACTCAGGTTTACAAAATACTTTTACTTGTATAATCTTATTTATTTCTCACAATAACTCTGTAAGCAACACATTTTCATTTAAGACAAAATTTCCTTTAAATTTTTATTTAGAAGAAAAATTTATATAGGTATTTATTTATTTATTTGGTGCACATTAGTCTATACACATTGTTGCTTTCCTAAATGGAATCTCCATTATTTGGCTAATGGAAATCATTTTTATTTTAACACTAAGTTTTAGAATGAGATTAAGACAAAACAACGAAGACCCAAAGTTTAACCAACTTTAGTACCAATTACTTTTTAACTTTTATTAAGTCATTGTTATTTATCTTATGCAATTACCTCTTCCTTTGAATGCTTAGAATTGATCATGCATATGTAAGAATTTAGTAAATTGAAAAGCACATTTTTAAAAATTATACTTTAAGTTATGGGATACATGTGCAGAACGTGCAGGTTTGTTACATAGGTATACACGTGCCATGGTGGTTTACTGCACCCATCAACCAGTCATCTACATTAGGTATTTCTTCTAATGTTATCCCTCCCCCAGGCCTCCACCCCCCAACAGGCCCCATTGTGTGATATTCCCCACCCTGTGTCCATGTGTTCTCATTGTTCACCTCCCACTTATGAGTGAGAACATGTCGTGTTTGGTTTTCTATTCTTGTGTTAGTTTGCTGAGAATGAAGGATTCCAGCTTCATTCATGCCCCTGCAAAGGACATGAACTCATCCTTTTTTATGGCTGCATAGTATTCCATGGTGTATATGTGCCACATTTTCTTTATCCAGTCTATCACTGATGGGCAATTGGGTTGTTTCCAAGTCTTTGCTATTGTGAACAGTGCTACCATAAACATATGTGTGCATGTGTCTTTATAGTAGAATGGTTTATAATACTTTGGGTATATACCCAGTAATGGGATTGCTGGTTCAAATGGTATTTCTGGTTCTAGATCCTTGAGGAATCACCACAATGTCTTCCACAATGGTTGAACTAATTTTACGCTCCCACCAACAGTGTAAAAGTGTTCCTGTTTGTCCACATCCTCTCCAACAGCTGTTGTTACCTGACTTTTTAATGATCACCATTCTAACTGGCATGAGATGGTATCTCATTTTGGTTTTTATTTGCATTCTTGTAATGACCAGTGATGAAGAGCTTTTATTCATGTTTGCTGGCTGCATAAATGTCTTTTTTAGGGAAGTGTCTGTTCATATCCTTTGCCCACTTTTTGATTTTTTTTTTTCTTGTAAATTTGTTTAAGTTCTTTGTAGATTCTGGATATTAACCCTTTGTCAGATGGATAGATTGCAAAAATTTTCTCCCATTCTGTAAGTTGCCTGTTCACTGTGATGATAGTTTCTTTTGCTGTGCAGAACTTCTTTAGTTTAATTAGATCCCATTTGTTAATTTTGTCTTTTTTGCCATTGCTTTTAGTGTTTTAGTCATGAAGTCTTTGCCCATGCCTTTGTCCTGAATGATATTGCCTAGGTTTTCTTCTAGGGTTTTTATGGTTTTAGGTCTTAGGTTTAAGTCTTTAATCTATCTTGAGTTAATTTTTGTGTAAGGTGTAAGAAAGTGGTCCTTTCAGTTTTCTGCATATGGCTAGCCTATTTCACGATTTACGAAATAGGGAATACTTTCTCCATTGCTTGTTTTTGTCAGATTTGTCAAAGATCAGATGGTTGTAGATTTGTGGTGTTATTTCTGAGGCCTCTCTTCTGTTCCATTGGTCTATATATCTGTTTTGGTACCAGTACCATGCTGTTTTGGTTACTGTACTCTTGTAGTATAGTTTGAAGTCAGGTCGCATGATGCCTCTAGCTTTGTTCTTTTTGCTTAGGATTGTCTTGGCTATACAGGCTCTTTTTTGGTTCCATATGAAATTTAAAGTAGCTTTTTCTAATTCTGTGAAGAAAGCCAGTGGTAGCTTGATGGGGATAGCATTGAATCTATAAATTACTTTGGGCAGTATGGCCATTTTCATGATATTGATTCTTTCAATCCATGAGCATGGAATGTTTTTCCATTTGTTTGCGTTCTCTGTTATTACCCTGAGCAGTGAATTCTAGTTCTCCTTGAAGAGGTCCTTCACATCCCTTGTATTCCTGGGTGTGTTATTCTCTTTGTAGCAATTGTGAATGGGAATTCATTCATGATTTGGCTCTCTGTCTATTATTGGTGTATAGGAATGCTTGTGTTTTTTGCACATTGATTTTATATCCTGAGACTTTGCTGAAGTTGCTTATCAGCTTAAGGAGATTTTGGGCTGAGACAATGGGATTTTCTAAATAAACAATCATGTCACTTCCAAACAGAGAGAATTTGGCTTCCTCTTTTCCTAATTGAATACCCTTTATTTCTTTCTTTTGCCTGATTGCCTTGGCCAGAACTTCCAGTACTATGTTGAATAGGAGTGGTGAGAGAGGGCATCCTTGTCTTGTGCCGGTTTTCAAAGGGAATGTTTCTAATTTTTGCCTGTTCAGTATGATATTGGCTGTGGGTTTTTCATAAATAGCTCTTATTATTTTGAGATACGTTCGATTGGTACCTAGTTTATTGAGAGATTTTGGCATGAAAGGCTGTTGAATTTTGTTGAAAGATCAACATCTGCATCTATTGAGAAAATCATGTGGTTTTTGTCATTGGTTCTGTTTATGTGATGGATTACGTTTATTAATTTGCATATGTTGAACCAGCCTTGCATCCCAGGGATGAAGCCGACGTGATTATGGTGGATAAACTTTTTGATATGCTGCTGGATTTGGTTTGCCAGTATTTTATTGAGGATATTCGCATTTATGTTCATCAGGGATATTGGCCTGAACTTTTCTTATTTTATTGTGTCTCTGTCAGGTTTTGGTATCAGGATGATGCTGGTCTCATAAAATGAGTTAGGGAGAATTCCCTCTTTTTCTATTGTTTGAAATAGTTTCAGAAGGAATGGTACCAGCTCCTCTTTGTACCTCTGGTAGAATTTGGCTATGAATCCCTCTGGTCCTGGACTTTTTTTTTGGTTGGTAGGCTATTAATTGCTGCCTCAATTTCAGAATTTGTTATTGGTCTATTCAGGGATTTGACTTCCTCCTGGTTTAGTCTTGGGAGGATGTATGTGCCAGGAATTTATCCATTTCTTCTAGATTTTCTAGTTTATTTTTGTAGAGGTGTATAGTATTTTCTGATGGTAGTTTGTATTTTTGTGGGATCAATGGTGATATTCCCTTTATCATTTTTTATTGCATCTATTTGATTCTTCTTTATTTTCTTCTCTATTAGTCTGGCTAGCGGTCGATTTTGTTGATCTTTAAAAAAAAACAGCTCTTGGATTCATTGATTTTTTGAAGGATTTTTCTTGTCTCCATCACCTTTATTTCTGCTCTGATCTTAGTAATTTCTTGTCTTCTGCTAGCTTTTGAATTTGTTTGCTCTTGCTTCTCTAGTTCTTTTAATTGTGATGTTAGGATGTTGATTTTAGATCGTTCTTGCTTTCTCTTGTGGGCATTTAGTGCTATAAATTTCCCTCTACACACTGCTTTAAATGTGTCCCAGAGATTCTGGTTTGTTGTGTCTTTGTTCTCATTGGTTTCAATGAACATCTTTATTTCTGCCTTCATTTTGTTATTTACCTGGTAGTCATTCGGGAGCAGGTTGTTCAGTTTCCACATAGTTGTGAGGTTTTGAGTGAGTTTCTTAATCCCAAGTTCTAATTTGATTGCACTGTGGTCTTCGAGACTGTTTGTTATGATTTCTGTTCTTTTGCATTTGCTGAGGAGTGTTTTACTTCCAATTATGTGGTCAATTTTAGAATAAGTGTGATGTGGTGCTGAGAAGAATGTATATTCTGTTGATTTGGAGTGGAGAGTTCTGTAGATGTCTATTAGATCTGCTTGGTTCAGAGACGAGTTCAAGTCCTGGATATCCTTGTTAATTTTCTGTCTTGTTGATCTAATATTGACAGTGGGGTGTTAAAGTCTCCCACTATTATTGTGTGGGAGTCTAAGTCTCTTTGTAGGTCTCCAAGAACTTGCTTTATGAATGTGGGTGCTCCTGTATTGGGTACATATTTAGAATATTTAGCTCTTCTTATTGCATTGATCCTTTTACCGTTATGTAATGGCCTTCATTGTCTCTTTTGATCTTTGTTTGTTTCAAGTCTGTTTTTTCAGAGACTAGGATTGCAAACCCTGCTTTTTTTTGCTTTACATTTTCTTGGTAATATTCCTCCATGCCTTTATTTTGAGCCTATGCATGTCTTTGCATGTGAGATGGGTCCCCTGAATACAGCACACTGACGGGTCTTGACTATCCAATTTGCCAGTCTGTGTCTTCTAATTGGGGCATTTAGCCCATTTACATTTAAGGTTAATATTGTTATGTGTGAATTTGTTCCCGTGATTATGATGTTAGCTGGTTATTTTGCCCGTTAGTTGATGCAGTTTCTTCATAGTGTCAATGGTCTTTACAATTTGGCATGTTTTTGCAGTTGCTGGTACTGGTTGTTCCTTTCCGTGTTTAGTGCTTCCTTCAGGAGCTCTTGTAAGGCAGGCCTGGTGGTGACAAAATCTCTCAGCATTTACTTGTCTGTAAAGGATTTTATTTATCCTTTGCTTATGAAGCTTAGTTTGGCTGGATATGAAATTCTGGGTTGAAAATTCTTCTCTTTAAGAATGCTGAATATTGGCCCTTCTTCTGGCATGTAGGGTTTCTGTCAAGAGTTCCACTGTTAACTGATGGGCTTCCCTTTGTGGTAACCCGACCTTTCTCTCTGGCTGCCCTTAACATTTTTTCCTTCATTTCAACCTTGGTGAATCTGACGATTATGTGTCTTGGGGTTGCTCTTCTTGAGGAGTATCTTTGTGGTATTCTCTGTATTTCCTGAGTTTGAATGTTGGCCTGTCTTGCTAGGTTGGGGAAGTTCTCCTGGGTAATATCCTGAAGAGTGTTTTCCAACTTGGTCCCATCCTCCCCATCACTTTCTGGTACATCAATCAAACATAGATTTGATCTTTTCACATAGTCCCATTTTTCTTGGAGGCTTTGTTCATTCTTTTTCATTCTTTTTTTCTCTAATCTTGTCTTCCCACTTTGTTTAATTAAGTTGATCTTGACCTTTCTTCTGCTTGATCGATTTAGTTATTGATACTTGTTTATGCTTCACAAAGTTCTCATGCTGTGTTTTTCAGCTCCATCAGGTCATTTATATTCTTCTCTAAACTGGTTTTTCTAGTTAGCAATTCATTTAACCTTTTTTCCAGGTTCTTAGCTTCCTTGCATTGGGTTAGAATATGCTCCTTTAGCTCGGAGGAGTTTGTTATTACCCACCTTCTGAAGCCTACTTTTGTCAATTCGTCAAACTCATTCTCTGTTCAGTTTTGTTTCCTTGCTAGCAAGGAGTTGTGATCCTTTGGAGGAGAAGAGGTGTTCTGGTTTTTGGAATTTTCAGCCTTTTTGTGCTGGTTTCTCCCCATCTTCATGGATTTATCTACCTTTGGTCTTTGACGTTGGTGACCTTTGGATGGGGTTTTTATATGGACATCCTTTTTGTTGATGTTGATACTCTTCCTTTCTGTTTGTTAGTTTTCCTTCTAACAGTCCGGCACCTCTGCTGCAGGTCTGCTGGAATTTGCTGGAGGTCCACTTCAGACCCTGTTTGCCTGAGTGTCACCAGTGGAGGCTGCAGAACAGCAAAGATGGCTGCCTATTTCTTCCTCAGGAAGCTTCGTTCCAGAGGGGCACCTGCCAGATGCCAGTCAGAGCTCTCCTGTATGAGGTGTCTGTTGACGCCTGCTAGGAGGTATCTCCCAGTCTGGAGGCACGGGGGTCAGCGACCCACTTGAGGAGTCAGTTTGTCCCTTAGCAGAGCTTGAGTGCTGTGCTGGGAGATCCACTGCTGTCTTCAGAGCTGGCTGGCAGGAATGTTTAAGTCTGCTGAAGCTGCAACCACAGCCGTCCCTTCCCCCAGGTGCTCTGTCCCTGGGAGATGAGAGTTTTATCTGTAAGCCCCTGACTGGGACTGCTGCCTTTCTTTCAGAGGTGCCCTGCCCAGAGAGGAAGAATATAGAGAGGCAGTCTGGCTACAGTGGCTTTGCCAAGCTGAGGTGGGCTCTGCCCAGTTTGAACTTCCCAGCGGCTTTGTTTATGCTGTGAGGGGAAAACCATCTACTCAAGCCTCAGTAATGGTGGACACCTCCCCCTCCTCACCTGCCCAAAGCTCTAGTGTCCCAGGTTGACTTCAGACTGCTGTGCTGGCAGCAAGAATTTCAAGCCAGTGGATCTTAGCTTGCTGGGCTCCATGGGGGTGGGATCCACTGATCTAGGCCACTTGGCTCCCTGGCTTCAGCCCCCTATCCTGGGGAGTGAACAGTTCTGTGTCACTGGTGTTCCAGGCGCCACTGGGGTATGAAAAGAAACTCTTGCAGCGAGCTTGGTGTCTGCCCAAACGGCCACACAATGCTGTGCTTGCAACCCAGGGTCTTGGTGGTGTAGGCACCCGAGGGAATCTCCTGGTCTGCAGGTTGTGAAGCATATGGGAAAAGTGTAGTATCTGGACTGGAATGCACCGTTCCTCAAGGCACAGTCCCTCATGGCTTCCCTTGGCTAGGGGAGGGAGTTTCCTGACCCCTTGGGCTTCCTGGGTGAGGTGATGCCCCACTCTGCTTCTGCTCGCTCTCTGTGGGCTGCACCCACTGTCCAACCAGTCCTAATGAGATGAGCTGGGTACCTCAGTTGTAAATGCAGAAATCGCTTGCTTTCTGTGTTGATCTCGCTGAGAGCTGCAGACTGGAGCTGTTCCTATTCAGCCATCTTTGAAAAGCCCATTTTTGTTTCTTTGCTTTCACTGGGTTGAGAATCTAATAAAACATTTCTATTAGGGAGGGTCCAGATGTCTGCTGTGTGATCCTCAGTCTTCCAAACACATGTTTTAGAATAAATGGCTTAGGAAAAATTGGCTCTAGAAGTGGAAAACTATACCTCTAAGTATCAATATAAAATGCTTCTAAAATGGATAGATTTCATTATTGGGCTAATTCTGCTGTCATCTTTGAGTTTGCTGTTTTAGCAACATCTCACTAGATTTATTTAAAAGATGTTGTAGGGATATCATGGAACTTTATGAAAGTTATTTATGGGAGACTAGTTTTCAGAAGAACTTTGTATTTGACCAAATTGCTTTCTTTCTTTCTTTTTTTTTTCTTTTTTGAGACGAAGTCTTGCTCTGTCGCCTAGGTTGGAATGCAGTGGCGTGATCTCAGCTCACAGCAACCTCTGCCTCCCGGGTTCAAGCAATTCTCCTGCCTCAGCCTCCTGAGTAGCTGGGATTACAGGCTCCTGCCACCATGCCCAGCTAAGTTTTGTATTTTTAGTAGAGATAGGGTTTCACCATGTTGGTCAGGCTGGTCTTGAACCCCTGACCTCTTGATCCACCCCCCCTTGGCCTCCCAAAGTGCTGGGATTACATGCTTGAGCCACCGCACCCAGATGTATTTGACCAAATTTCTAAGAGTATGCACTCATAGTGTTTACCATCTTATATATCATATCTACATTATCCTGTTTGCATAACACATGTTAAAAAGAACTAATAGTTTATGAAAATATGTAAAAGTCTTCTAGGACCAATCATATTACTTTCTTATAGTTTTGATTCAGTAGTATGTATTTATGATCCACATATTTAGAATGTTTACATAAGTTCATATTAACATTTTGGACAAAATAATACGAATAATAGTTATGTTTGCATAAGAAGCAGAAAGTAGGCTGCTGAAAGTAGGTATGCTGAAAGTTGACCATTGTTTCTACTTGGCTTTTCTGCCCTGAAACAGAGTCTTGAAATCCTGGATAATACAAAAAATCATACAATTTGCTTTGGATGTTTGATTATGGGAATATTGTTTCTACACTGAGAGAGTGACATTTTCTTTTTTTTTGTTGTTGTTATTTAGTTTTTATTTCATAATTATAAACTTAACTCTACAATCCACCTAGGCATGGAAGGGAACAAGGAAAACATGGAACCCCTTCCCTTGGCTAGAGGAGGGAGTTCTCTCCCAAAGGGAACCCAAAGGGAACTGCAGCGAGAGCACAAAGATTATAGGCCACTGTGGGCAAATGGGGTGGAGGGGTGCTATCCTGAGTTACAGAAGGAATGGTCTGGTGGTTAGGATAAAACCCAAGTCAAACTTATTAGAGCTGTTAACAGTCAGCAGTGGAGATCTTCTTGTTGGTCTTGCCATTCCTGGACCCAAAGCACTCCACGGCCTCCACAATGCTCATGCTTTCTTTCACTTTCCAAAGACCACATGCTTGCCATCCAACCACTCAGTGTTGGCAGTGTAGATGAAAAAGTGGGAATGGTTTGCGTTGGGTTCAGCATTTGCCATGGCAAAATGCCAGGACCTTTATGCTTCAGGATGAAGTTCTCATCATCAAATTTCTCCCCATAGATGTACTTGCCATCAGTGCCATTATGGCGTGTGAAGTCACCACCCTGATACATACATCCTGGAATAATTCTGTGAAAGCAGGAGCCTTTATAACCACATTCTTTCTCTCCAGTGCTCAGAGCACGGAAGTTTTCGGCTGACTTTGAAAACTTGCCTGCAAACAGCTCCAAGGAGGCACGGCCCAAGGGCTTGCCATTCACGGCAATGTGGAAGAACACGGTGGGGTTGACCATGGCTGATTGTTTGGGGCTCCTGGCAGTGGCGGTGGCCGCTGCAAAGCTGAGACTGACATTTTCAATCATGTTTTGGATTTGTAAATATAGGAACAATGTTCGTAATATGGTGTGCTTGCTATTTAGTAGTAGAGCCAATTAAATAGGTTTTGTTTTTAGTCTGGAGATAGTATGGTAATCAGGGCTAGAAAAAATTTTGACTTGAAGGAGAGACATCTAATGAGAATGAAGGGGGTGCCATGGCCCAGGAACAAGTCCCTTCCTGTGCATGAGTCTGTTTTTATTGGGTGGAAGGCATCCTTGGGACTTGCAAAAGAAACAAAGGAAGGAAGGGAATAAGAGTAGGGGAGGAGCAGAGGGGATTACTGAATTTAATTCTCATTCATATCTCCACAATTGAATTCCCAAACAACAGAGGACCATTGCCCTGATATAATTCAAACTTCAGAATTAAAAATGTTTGCTTAAAATGTTGTAAACCAGTGGTTCTTAACTGGAAGCAATTTTTCCAAAGTCTAAAGGCATTTTTGGTTGTCACAATGGAGGGGAGGTGTTATTGGCACCTAGAGGTTAGAGGCCAGGGATGCTGCTATACATCCAACGATGCACAGGGCACTTCCCTCTACAAATAACTATCCAGGCCAAAATGTCATAGTGCTGAAGTGAAGAGATCCTTCCTGAAATAAGCCATAGTCATATTTTTAGCAGCCACTATGGGTGTGACTATTGCTCTGTTCAAAGCGTGTTGACATAGGAAGTGGTTATGGTAGATCATTTTTTCTTGTCATGTTTTTCTCCCTGTCTTCTTCCTGTAATGAGAGGCAGTCTGGTAGGGGAAAAGGCATCTACAAGCTTTAGAGCTGCTGGCTCTGTAATGTGATGATCAACAGGAACCCATTTCATGGGTAGGTGTGAGGATTAAATGTGATCATAGATATTAGGGGTACAGGGTAAGCACAAGTATTAACTGTCATTTTATCAGTAGAGAATGTTGGAACAGTTAGCCTCCATTTTTATTGGAATAAAATGGAGATAGTGGTAGCTTGTAGAGTTACAGTGAAGATGAAATATTAAGTGCCTAGCCAAGTGTCTGGCACAAATATGCCCTCAATGCATAATAGTTGCTATTGCTATTTATCTTCACTATTCACTTCCAAAAATATATCTATGACCATAGCCAAAGGAAGATATCACTGGAAGCAGTACGGGGAATAAGAACGTATAAACTAAAGTCAGTGAAACTGTGTAACTTTGAATAACTTGGACTCCAGTTTCCCAGTTGAGCCAGTCTGCAGTTCTTATGAGTGTTATGTGAAATAGTAAATATGGAGCACAAATTCAGTTTTTAGAAAATGTTGGTTTCCCTTCTGCCATGCCAAAGGGCCTTCATTTGTAGTTTCTGAACTAGAATATTAGCCTAGGATCCCTTGAAAGCAGAGCCTGAGATAAAAGGCTTGTGTGTGAATGTTTTGAAATGTGACTCCACGGAGCAGAAGTGAAGAACAGGGAAAAAGGGAAAGGCAGAAGAGAAGGTGCTAGGGAGACCTCACTGCCTAGATGATGGTTTGGATTTTCTAGGAGCCTTAGGAAGGGAGTCTCAGAAATGCCTTCCTAGGGAAAAACGGAGTGTGCATTCCTCCATCAGCCCTTGTTCCCACTGGCCAAGAGTGAGCCCAGTAGTCCAGTAGTTCTGGGTGCACATGCATGAATGCCAAGTGGGTTCTCTTGGTCATGTCATGCTGTGGCATCAGGCAAGTCCCACTTAGGAAGGAAGAGTTCCATGCTGGATGCCTGAGGCTAGGTTCTGTCAGATCACATCTGAGTGAAGCTGATCAAAGCTGGGTAAAACTGTTCCCCCGGCAGAGGCTGGAGGAAGAGATGCAGCCAGGTAGGTTTGAAGTGCTGCCCGAGAGGTGTCCAATACAAGGATTTTTCAGGTTATCCCCTGTTATATGTTGTCAAATTCATATGGAAAAAGTTCTGTGAAAATCCTCAGAAGCAATGCACCATACAAACAATTATTCTCTGAATTAGTAAAAAAACAACAGCAAAATATACTTTAGGCAACAACAGAGTTAATATGACAGAGTGATATTTGTTTCATGTTTCATCTCATGATAATAGTTTAAAAATATTACTTATATTGATGCTCAAGCTTCATATAACTGCCTGATCTGAGTTTTATAATACATTTTAACTTACAAGTTAATATCATAAATTGTATTTTCATTTGAGGCAACTTCTTGTTCTGTCAGTCTTTTTTTTCCCCCCAAGAGACAGGGTCTTGCTGTGTAGCCCAGGCTGGAGTGTAGTGGTGTGATCATAGCTCACTATAGCCTTGACCTCCTGGGCTCAAGTGGGCCTCCTGAGGAGCTGGGACTATAGCCACTACATTCAGCAATTTTTTTTTTTTTTAATTATCATCCACACAGAGTCTTGCTGTGTTGCCCAGGCTGGGCTCAATCTGTTGGCTTCAAGCAATCCTCCCAGCTTGGCCTCTCAGAGTAATGGGATTACAGGTATGAGGCACTGCATCTGATGTTTGTCAGTTTTAAAACAGTTTTCAAGTCAAAACAGTATTGTTTTGATGTGTATTGATGAACACATTCTCTGTTGTTTTAAGGTGCAGTCTTCAGTCTACTCCAATCTTGCTTGTGTCTCCATGACTCAATTGAAAAAGATAGCTCTTACAAAAGTAATCAATGTCTTCCATGTTACTAAATGCAATGAACACATCTCAGTCTTCATCTCATCTGGCTTTTTGCAACTAGAGACTACTGCTTCTTTTTCCTTTTTGACACCCTGCTTTCCTGCTTTCTCCCTACTTCTTGGGCTACACCTTTTAATTTTCCTTTGCAGGTCAATACTTCTACTATTAGCCATTAAATGTTGGAATTCCTCAAGACTCAGGCTCTTTTATTTATTTTTATTCTACTTCCTTTTCTAATGATTGACATGCAAATGCCAGTCGAAATACCATCTATACACCAGTGCTTCATAAGGATTTTCAATCACTCTTTACTCAGTATCTCCACTTAGGTATCTCAATGGCACATTCAAACTCAACACATCCAAAACCAAAGTAATGATATTCTCTTTTCCCCAAATCAGGTCCTCTTCGATTGTTTCCTCCCTTGAAAAATGGTGTCGCCACGTATCTTGCCCTGGATAAAGACCTGGTGTCATCCTCGACTGCTTCTTTACTTTCATACTTCAATTCATTGTCAGGTAAGATCAATTTTATTCCCTAATTCTCTTTTATATTTGTGCAATTCTCTTTACCCTGGTTCCAGATATTACCAACTTTCTAGTGGACCTCTCTGCATGTCTATTTCAGCCTTCCTCTAATACTTGGCGTGTCTGCATCTTTTCTGGGCCCCTTCCTGTCCATTCTCCACATAGCTGCCAGAACAATCTTTCCTTTTTTTTTTTTTTTTTTTATAATTTCAACTTTTATTGTAGATTCATGTGCAAGTTTGTTACATGGGTGTAATGTGTGACATTGAGGTTTGGAGTATGAATGATCCTGTCACCCACATAGTGAATATAATATGTCCCCCTCCCTCCCTCCTGCCCAGTAGTCTCCAATGTCTATTGTTTCCAACGTTGTGTCCATGAGTACCCAATGCTTAGCTCCTACCTGTTAGTGAGAACATGCATTTTCTGTTCCTGCATTAATTCAGTTAGGATAATGGCATCCAGCTGTATCCACGTTGCTGCAAAGGACATAATTTTGTTATTTATTTATATATTTATTTTTTAGCTGTGTAGTATTTCATGGTATATATGTACATTTTCTTTATCCAGTCCACTGTTGTACATGTTCTTTATCTGGTCTATAGGTTAATTCCATGTCTTTGCTATTGTGAACAGTACTGCGATGAACATACAAGTGCATGTGTCTTTTTGATAGAATGATTTATTTTCTTTTGGATACATTCGCAGTAATGGGATTGCTGGGTTGAATGATAGTTCTGTTTTAAGTTCTTTGAGAAATCTCCAAACTGCTTTTATTGGGGCTAAACTAATTTATATTTCCACCAATAGTGTATAAGTGTTCTCTTTTCTCTGCAGCCTCGCCAGCATCAGTTGTTGTTGGTTGTTGTTGTTTTTTGACTTTTCAATAATAGCAATTCTGACTGGTGTGAGATGGTATATCCTTGTGGTTTTGATTTGCATTTCTCTGAAGATTAGTGATATTGAGCATTTTTCCGTATGTTTGTGGGCTGGTGGGCTGTGTGTTTGTCTTCTTTTGAGAAGTGTCTGTTCATGACTTTTGCCCACTTTTAATGGGGTTATTTGTTTTGCTTATTGAATTGTTTAAATTTCTTATAGATGCTGAATATCAAATCTTTGTCAGATGCATAGTTGGAAATATTTTTTCCCATTCTGCAGGTTGTCTGTTTACTCTGTTGATATTTTACTTTTCTGTGCAGAAGCTCTTTCACTTAATTGGGTCCTACTTGTCAATTTTTATTTCAATTTTTTTTTTTGAGACAAGGTCTTACATTGTCACTCAGGCTGGAATGCAGTGGTGTAACCATAGCTCACTGCAGCGTTGATGTCCTGGGCTCAGGCAATCCTCCCACCTCAGCCTCCCAAGGATCTGGGACTACAGTTGTACACCACCACACCAGCTAATTTTTAAAATTTTTTGTATGGATGTGGTCTCACTATGTCGCCCAGGCTGGTGTCAAACTCTTGGACTCAAGCGATCCTCTTGCTTTGGCCTCCCAAAGTGATGGGATTATAGGCATGAGCCACTATATCCAGCCTGCAATTGCTTTCGAGGACTTAGTCATAAATTCTTTCCAAGGCTGATGTGTTTTCTAGGTTTTCTTCTAGGATTATTATAGTTTGAGGTCTTTTATTTAAATCTGTAATCCATCTTGAGTTAACTTTTATATATGATAAAAGGTACGGTTCCAGTTCCATTCTTCCACATATGGCTAGCCAGCTATCCCAGAACCATTTATTGAATAGGAGTCCTTTCCCCATTGCTTATTTTTGTTGACTTTGTTGAAGATTGGTTGGCTGTAGGTGTACGGCTTTATTTCTGAGTTGTCCATTTGGCTCCACTGGTCTATGTGTCTGCTTTTGTACCAGTACCATTGCTGTTTTGCTTACTGTAGCCTTATAGCATAGTTTGAAGTTAGGTAATGTTACACCTCTGGCTTTGTTCTTTTTGCTTAGTATTGCTTTGCCTATTTAGGCTTTTTGTTGTTTGTTTGCTTCATATAAACTTTAGTTTTTTTTCTAGTTCTGTGAAAAATGATACTGGTAGTTTGATAGAAATAATGTTCAATTTGTGGATTGCTTTGGGTGATATGGCCATTTTAATGATATTGACTCTTTCAGTCCTTGAACATGGAATGTTTTTCCATTTGTGTCATCTTTGATTTCTTTCATCAGTGTTTTGTAGTTATCCTTGTAGAGGTCATCACCTCCTTAGTTAGACGTGTTTCTAGGTATTTTTATATTTTATGTGGCTATTGTAAATGGGAT
This sequence comes from Rhinopithecus bieti, assembly GCF_001698545.2. Taxonomy (NCBI): domain Eukaryota; kingdom Metazoa; phylum Chordata; class Mammalia; order Primates; family Cercopithecidae; genus Rhinopithecus; species Rhinopithecus bieti. Next base: position 957,845 of record NW_016804965.1, read on the forward strand.
TGCATTCTTAATTTGCCTCTTGGCTTGAATGTTATTGGTGTGTAGAAATGCTACTTATTTCTGTACATTGCTTTTGTATCCTAAAACTTTATTTGAGTCGTTTGTGAGTTCCAGGAGCCTTTTGGCAGAGTCTTTAGGGTTTCCTAGGTGTTGAATCATATTGTGCATGACTAGAGATAGTTTGACTTCTTTTCCTATTTGCATGCCTTTTATTTCTTTCTCTTGCCTGATTCCTCTGGCAAGGACTTCTAGTACAATGTTGAATAGGAATGATGAGAGTGGCATCCTTGTTTTCTTCCAGTTCTCAAGGGGAAATTCTTCCAGCTTTTGCTCATTCAGCATGATGTTGGCTGAGGGTTTGTCATAGATGGCTCTTATTATTTTGAGGTATGTTCCTTCAATACCTGTTTTGTTGAGGGTTTTATCATGAAGAGATGTTGAATTTTATCAAAGGCTTTTTATGGTGATCTATTAAGATGATCATATGGTTTCTGTTTTTAATTTTCTTTATGTGGTGAATCACATTTATTGATTTGTGTATGTTGAACCAACCTTGCATCCTAGGAATGAAGCCTACTTGACTGTAGCGAATTAACTTTTTCATATGCCACTGGATTCTGTTTGCTCGTATCTTATGGAGGATTTTTGGCATCTATGCTCATGAGGGACATTGGCCTGCAGTTTTCTTTGTTTGTTGTGTCTTTGGCAGGTTTTGGTACAGGGTGGTGCTGGCTTCATAGAATGAGTTAGGAAAGTTTACCTCCTCCTTGATTTTTTTGAACAATTTCTGTAGAATTGGTATCAGCTCTTCTTTGTACATGTGGTAGCAATTGTGCAATCTGGGACTGGTTTTGGTTGATAAATTTTTTTATTATTGATTTAACTTTGGAACTTGATATTGGTCTCTTCATGATTTCAATTTCTTCCTGATTCCACCTTGAGAGATTATGTGATTCCAGGAATTTATTCATTTCCTCTAGATTTTCTAGTTTGTGGGTATAAAGAAATTCTTAACAGTCTCTGAGGGTTTTCTGTATTTCCTTGGGATTGCTTATCATGTCACCTTTGTTGTTTCTGATCGTGTGTATTTGGAGCTTCTGCTTTTTTTTTTTTTTTTTTTTATTAATCTAACTAGTGGTCTATTAATCCAGTTTATCCTTTTAAAGAATCAACTTTTGGTTTTATTGATCTTATGTGTGGATTTTGGGATCTCGATTTCCCTCAGTTCTGCTCTGAGTTATTTCTTTGCTTTTGCTAGCTTTGGGGTTAGTTTGTTCTTGTTTTCCTAGTTCCTGATTGTGATGTTAAATTGTTAATTCAAGATCTGTTTAACTTTTTGAGTTAGGTGTTTAGTGCTATAAACTTTCTTCTTAACACTGCTCCTGCTGCATCACAGAGATTTTGGTATTTTGTCTCTGTTTTCGTTTATTTCAGAGGATTTTTGATTTCTCCATTAATTTCATTTTTGTTTTTGTTGAGACAGGGTCTCACTTTGTCACCCAGGCTGGAGTGCAGTGGCACAATCATGGCTCACTGCAGTCTTGATTTCTCAGGCTGAAGCAAGTCTCCTACCTCTCAGCCCTCATGGAGCTAGGAATACAGGCATGCACCATCATGCCTGGCTAATCTTTGTATTTTTTTGTAGAGACAGGATTTTGCCATATTGCCCAGACTGGTCTCAAACTCCTGGGTTCAAGCAATCTATCTGCCTTGGCCTTCCAAAGTGCTGGGATTACAGGCATGAGCCACTATGCTTAGTCAATTTGGTTATTTACCCAAAAGTCATTCAGGAGCAAATTGTTTAATTTCCATGTAATTGTGTGGTTTTGGGAAATCTTTGTGGTATTGATTTCTATTTTTATTCCACTGTAGTCTGAGAGTATGGTTGGCATGATTTCATTTTTTTGAATTTATTGAGAATTGCTTTATGGCCAAACGTGTTTGACCTTAGAGTATGTTCTGGTGGCAAGTGAGAAGAATGTGTATTCTGTGGTTGATGGGTGGAGTGTTCTGTAGATATCTATTAGGTCCAATTGTTAAGTGTCAAGTTTAACTCCAGAGTTTCTTTGTTAATTTTCTGCCTCAATGATCTGTCTAATGCTGTCAATGGGGTATTGAAGACCCCCACTAATGATCTGTCTAATGCTGTCAATGGGGTATTGAAGACCCCCACTATTATTGTGTAGTTGTCTAAGTCTTTTCATAGGTCTAGACATAGTTGTTTTATGAATCTGGGTGTTCCAATGTTGGGTGAGTGTATATTTAGGAAAATTAAGTCTTCATGTTGAATTGAACTCTTTATCATTATGTAATGTCCTTTTTTGCCATTTTCTTTTTACTGGTTTAAATTATGTTTAAGTATCATTTATTTGATAAAAGAGTAGTGACTCTTACTGTTTTTTTGTTTTCCATTTGTGTGATAGCTTTTTCTCCAATCTTTTACTTTCAGCCTATGAGTGTCATTACATGTGAGATGAGTCTCTTCAAGAGTGTAGATAGAAGGGTCTTTTTTTTCTTTTAAATCAAAATCAAAAAATGCATTTTTTGGATGGATTTAGACTGTTTACATTCAAGGTTAATATTGATATGTAAGATTTTGATCCTATCGTGAAGTTGTTAGATGGTTGTTTTGTAGTTTCTGTTGCATGCTTACCTTATGGGGTCTGTGGGCTATCCACTTGAGTGTGTTGTTTTTGTGATAGCAGGTATCATTCTTTTGTTTCCTTGTTTAAAACTCCCTTAAATATCTCTCATAAGGCTGGTCTAGTGGTAATGAATTCTCTTAGCATTTGTTTGTTTGGAAAAGATTTTATTTCTCTATCTCTTAGGAAACTTAATGTGGGATGTGAAATTATTGGTTGGAATTTCTTTAAGAATGCTGAAAATAAGACCCTAATCTCTCCTGGCTTGTAAAGTTTCTGCTGAGAAGTCCACTGTCAGCCTGATGCAGTTCCTGTTACTTGTGATCTTACCTTTTTCTATAGCTACCTTTTTTTTTTTTTTTTTTTTGGATTGACTTTGGACAGTCCAGTGAATATATGCCTTGGTGATGTTCATTTTCTGTAATATCTCACAGATGTTTTCTGGATTTTAAAATTGTATTTATTTATTTATTTATTTTTTATTACACTTTAAGTTCTAGGGTACATGTGCACAACGTGCAGGTTTGTTACACATGTACACATGTGCCATGTTGGTGTACTGCATCCATTAACTCTTCATTTACATTAGGTATTTCTTCTAATGCTATCTGTCCCCTCTCTCTGTTCTCTGGATTTCTTATGTATGGGTATCTACTTCCTTGCAAGATTAAGGACTTTTTAAAAAAATTATTCCCTCAAAGTATGTCTTCTAGGTTGTTGCCTTTTTCTTCTGCTCTCTCAGGAATGCCAACAATTCATTGGTTTAGTTGCTTTACATAATCTCATACTTCACAAAGACTTTGTTTATTTTTTAAAATTCTTTTTTCTTTTTTTTTTGTCTGACTGGGTTTATTTAAAAGAATGGTCTTCATGCTCTGAAATTTTTTCTTCTGCTTAGTCCAGTCTATTCATAAAACTTTCAATTGTATTTGAAATTCTTTAAGTGAGCTTTTAAATTCCAGGTCCGATTGATTTCTTTTTAAGATGTTTATATCTTCCTTCATTTCCTAAATTACTTTAGAAGTATCTTTTTGTTGATTTTCAATCTTGTCTTGGATCTCATTGAGCTTCCTTGCAGTCTATGCTTTAAATTTGTTATCTGTCATTTCTGAATTTCCATTTTGGTTAGGGCTATTGCTGGAGAGCTAATGTGATCCCTTGGTGGTGTCACTACATTCAGATTTTTCATGGTGCCAGCATTTTTGCACTGGTTTCTTCTCATCTGGAGATGCTGACATTTGTAGATTTTTGTAATTATTTTTGTGTGGGTAGGATTTTTTTTTTCTTTCTTTCCTTGTAATATTACTGTTTTTTTCTTTCCCCTTTTCTTTCCTCACTCTCTAAGGGGTGTGACTGTAGAGAATGTTGGATAGGGTCTTCAGGCTTTGCTTCTATAGCCCTATGTACTTCTTTTGGCAGGTTTAAAAACAAAATTGGTTCTGTGGTTCAACCTACAAGCCAGTAGATGGCATGTATGGGTAAGATTCATCTGTGGCCAACGTAGCTAGGTGTGTATTTGACCCTTGTTTACTGGGAGAAGCTCTTTGTTGCCTCAGACAGTGCGCTGATCTGTAGAGTGCATGATAGTCTGAGCTCCCTGCTAAGCTCAGTGGAGGTGGGAGGCAAGATGGGTATGGCCAGACCAGGCAAGCCCACCTATAGTTCCCCTGATGGTAGGCACAAGCACCAGTGCTGAGGGACAATCCAGTGGGTGGTCACCAAGTTCCCAGATGTGTTTAGTTGTTTTACATACTCTCATACTGCATGGAGTTGGGAAACCTCCTTGGCCCCAAGTTCTCTGCATGGGTAGGGGTGGCAGCCTAAACTCCTAATCCAGCAGAGTGGGTGCTCTAGGTGCCTGTAGTTCAGCCTGGGCATGAAGTATAGAGGGCCCCACTGCACCACAATCTCTGCACAGGAATGGTAAGGCAGCTGTGATTGGTAATCCAGAGGAATGGGTGCTCTGACTGCCTGGAGATCTGCTTGGGTAAGAGGTGGAGGGGGTCCCACTCACCAAAATTCCTGCATAGGAAGGGTGGGCTGACTCAGGGTGCTGATTCAGGTGAGTTAGATTCTTTGAATGCTTGGCTATCTTCCTGTGCATGGAGTAAAGAGAGTCTCGCTTTGCCAGAATCTCTGCACAGGAAGGGTGGGGTGGCTCAGGCTGCTGTTCCAGTCAAGTAGGAGCTCTGAATGTCTGAAGATCTGCCTGGCTGTGAAGCAGAGAAGGCCCTGCTGCTCCAGAATCTCTGCATAGGAAGAATGAGGCAGCTCAGGCTACCAATCTAGGTGAGCAGGTGTTTTGAATGTCTGGAATTCTGACTGGGGGTGAAGTAGAGAGGGTCTGCTGCACCACAATATTAGGGGAGCAGGCTGGGGCATCCAGCAATGGCACATATAGACCAGTTCCAGGTCACCAAGCTGGGCCTGGCTGCAAGTCTCACCACCGAGGAGAAACTGCAGCTGTAGTAGCTCTCCCCTAGCCCCAGGCCTGCGATGGGGAGAGCACAATTCCAGTGCCTACTACTGACGTGTTTTCCACAATTCTGGCTGTGGAGGCCCCTACCTCACTCCAGAGCAACCACTCTAACCTCTGGCCTGAGACAAAAAAATGCATGCCCAGGTATGCTGCTGGGTTGCCAAAGAATGGCTGACTTTGTATGCACCTGGAATAAAAATGATGTCTTGCTTTTGGTCCCGGGTGTTGGAAAATTCCTGCAGGTTTTTCTGGTGTCTTTCCCTCTTAGTGTCTCCAAGCCTCTCCCCAAGTTAGCTCCAGGGCTTGAGAGAAACAAAGGGCTCCCTTTTAGCCTGGGTTGCTCAGATCCCCAGTGGAAAGGTGAATCACAGAGAAAGGCTCTCTGCCTCTCTTGCATACTAGGGACTACCTCACTTTTATCAGCTGGATGCCATCACAGGAGCTGCTTGCCTGCATTTTCCTCACCAGGATCTGGGACTTCCTTCATGATTCTGGTGGATTCCTGTTTTCCTTATTGAATTAAAGCTCAGAGAGTTAATCTTTATGCACTGTCTTGCTATTTCCAAGTGGCTAAAGCATGCTAAAAGTCTCTAACCCACCATCTTGAAAAAACAAACACAAACAACAAAACAAAACAAAACAAAAAAACAAGAACAATCTGATAATCTCACGAATCTGATAATATCACTGGTCTGCTTTGTGGGGTACACTTAGGTGTTGTTAAAGGAATGCCTGAATATGTTTCCTTCTCAGTCTATGATTTTGTTATATTATTAACAGTTTCACTAATAGCACTAATTAAGTAAGCCAATAGTCTCATTCGTTTAAAAAGCAACTTTATTGAGATGGAATTTACATATAATAAAACATAAATTTTAAGTTACAGCTTGATGAGACTGAACAAATGAATACACATTTGTAGCTACAACCTTAATCAACACTTATGAGATTTCCAACATAGCAGGAGTCCACTGCTCTCTTTGCAGTCATTGTCCCCTTAGTACCACCTTAGGTAAACACTCTTCTGATTTCTACCATCACACAGAATTCTACAAGATGCCCTCTTTTGTGTCAATTTCTTTCTCTCCATATTGGGTCTGTGAAATGCATTCACGTTGAATGTATTACCAGATTCACTTTTTATTGCTGAGTAGTATTCCTTTGTATAAAGACACTGAAATATGTTCCTTTATTCACCTGTTGATGGACATTTGGGTTTCCAAATTTGGCTTTTATGAGTCAATATACTATGAGTATTTTTATCTAAGTAATTCTGTGGATATATATTTTTATTTGTCTTGGATAAATACTTAGTACAATTAGTTCTCACTTAACATTGTTGATAAGTTCAACCTATGACAAAGCTAAATTATTTTCTCATTAATGTTACAAGTAAAAGATGTTGACCTGCTGTACATTGTTTTGTTTAAAGTCACAGTTTCCAGGAATCTATCATTGATATTAAGTGAACATTTATTATAAATGATTTGCTGGGACATATGGTAAACGTATGTTTAATGTCATAACAAGTTGCCAAACTGTTTTATAAAATGGTTGTACCCATTTAACATTCCCACTAAAATGTATGAAAATTCCAATTATTCTACATCTTGTAAACACCTGGTATTTTCAATTTTTGATGAAGTCTAATTAACTGTTTTTTTCTTTTATGGTTACCACTTTTTGTACCCCATCTAAGAAATCTTTGCTTACCCCAGGTCAAAAAGATATATTTTTTTTAAATAAGTTTTAGAGTTTTATTTGCATGTTTAGGTCTCTGATTCATTTTGGATTAATTTATATGATCATGTGAGATAAGAATTCAGATGAATTTAAAAGAAATATTTCTCACATGCATGGTTCTAACACCATGTGTTGGAAAAGAACACCTGATCTTTTTTCCATTGAATCACATTGATGTCTGTAAAAATCAATTGGCCATATATGTGTGAATCTACTGGTAGACCCTGTATTGTTTTGTTATCAATTTACCTGTATTTACACCAATGCCACATTGTCTTGATTACTATAAATTTATAGCAAGCATTGAAATGGTAGTTTCAGTTTTTTAAAACTGTTCTTATTTTTCAAAATTATTTCGGCTACTCTTGGTAATTTTCATTTCCATATAATTTTAAAATCAGCTGTCTAATTAAAAAAAAACCTGCTCAGATTTTATTTGGACTGTGTTGAATCTATAGAACAGTTTAGGGAGGAATTATATTTTAATAATATTCACTCTCCCAATCATGAACTATTACATCTTTCAATTTAATTAGCTTTTATCATATTTTAATGATGGTTTTGTCTTAATAAAACATTTAGAATAATAAATTCCCTCTAAGCATTGCTTTAGTTGTATCCTACAAATTTTGATATGTTGTGTTTTCATTATCATTCAATTGAAAATATTTTCTAATTCTTCTTGTCATTTTTCTTTGGATCCTGGGTTATTTTGAAGTATATTGTTTGATTTCCATTTTGGGGGAAGATTTTTTAGATTCCTATTGTTACAATTTTAAAATTTAATTTTGTTTATTTCAAGAACATATCCTGTAGTATTTCAACTTTTTGAAATTTATTAAGACTTATTTTAGGGCTCAGCGTATATTCTATTTAATGAATATTCCATGTGCATTTGGAAAGAATGTGAATTCTGAACATTGCTGGGTATTAGGTCAAACTAATTGATAGTAGTGTTCAGATCTTCTGTAAACTTATTATTTGTTTAGTTATTCTAACAATTACTGAGAGAGTAATGATAAAATATTTAATCATGGTTGTGCATTTGTCTTTTTTCCTTTTAGTTTTGTAAATATTTGCTCTACATATTTTAGTTTTGTAAATATTTGCTATACATTTAGGTTTGTAATGTCCTTTGAAGAATTCACCCTTTTAAAATTATGACATACCCCGATTTGTCTGTGAATGTACTTATTGTTTCAAAGTCCACTTTGGCATTTATCTAACCACATCAGCTTGTTGCTTGCATTGTCACTTTCTGTGTTTTAGAACTCTCTGCTTATTTGTATACTTTATACCAAAGTATGTTCCTTGTGTATGGTATATAGTTAGGTATTGTTGTTTAGCCACTCTGAGTCTTTTCCTCCTAATTGGAGAGTTTAATCCATTTACACTGAATGTACATGTTGATATAGTTCATGTCTGTTATCTTGCTGTGTGTTTTCTCTATTTGTCCCACCTTTTTCTGGTTCCTCTGTTTCTTTTTTCCTCTCTTTTCTTGGATCATCACGTGTTTCTTAGCATTCAGTTTTATTTTTATATTGTTATATTGGCATTTTAGCTTATTTCTTTATTTTAAATTTATTTTTATTATTTTATTAAAATTTTCTTAGCTGTATTAAGGTATAATTTACAAATAAAAATTATATATATTTATGGTGCATAATGTGATGTTTTGATATATGTATACATCGTGAAATGATTATATCAAGTTAATTAACATATCTATCACCTCATATCACCTCACTTTTTTGTGGTGAGAACATTTAAGAACTAATCTCTTAGCAATTTTCAAGAATCCAATACATCATTACTAAATATAGCCACTGTGCTATACAATATATCTCCAGAACGAATTCATCCTATCTAATTGAAACTTCATATCCTTTAACCAATATCTCCCTACTCTGAGCCCCTCCCTGTCTTAGACCCTGGGAACTACCATTCTACTTTCTGCTTCTATGAGTTCAAGTTTTTAAGATTCTATGTATAAGTAAGATCATGCAATATTTGTCTTTCTGTGGCTGTCTTCTTTCACTCATCATAATGTCCTCCAGGTTTATCTGTGTTGTGGCAAATGACAGGATTTCCTTCTTTTCTAAGGGTGAATAGTATTCCATTGTGTGTGTGTCTATATATATAAAACGTTTTCTTTATTCATTCATCTGTCAGGGAAAATTGATTCCATATCTTGGCTATTGTGAATAATGCTACGATGAATATGGGAATGCAGTTATCTCTTCAACATATTGATTTCATTCACTTTGGATATACACCCAGAAGCAAGATTTCCGGATCATATGGTAGTTTTATTTTTAATTTTTTGAGGAACCTCCATGCTGTTTCCATAATGGCTATACTATTTTTAGCTAATTTATTGATTGATTGATTGGCAGCTGCTCTAGGAATCACAGTATGCATACTTACTTACCACAGTTTACTTAGAATTAGTAGTGAATCACTTCATATAAAATGTGAGAACCTTTAACATTGTAAATTCACTTGTGCCTCCTCCATCTTTTGTGCTGTTACTGCTATATATTTTGCTATTCATATGTTTTAAGTCCCCATGTCATTATGTTATTATTTTGTTTTATACAGTATGTTATCCTTTAAGGAAATTTTACAAAGAAAAAAAGTAGGTCTTTATGTTTTCCCACATATGCAGTATATCTTATATATTCATATATATCTAAGTTTCCATCTGGTATCATTTTTCTTGAACCTGAAGATTAAAAAAATTTTATATGTTTGTTTGTTCGGTTGCTTTTCTAGAGCTTCCTGTAATGCAGGTCTACTGCTAAAACATTTTCCTGGCTTTTGTTTATCTGAAAATGTCTTTATTTTATTATAATTTTGAAGAATTTTCATTGGACGTAGAATTCTAAATTGAGCATTGCTTTATTTGAGCATTTTAAAGATATTATTCCATTGCTGCTGGCCTCCATTGATTTTGTTAAGTTAGACATTATCATTGCTGTCACCTAATATGTGATATGTTAGTTTTCTTTTTATCTTTGTTTTTAAGTACTTTGATTAGCAGTTGTTTTCTTTATATTTATCTTGCTTGAGGTTAACTGAACTTCTTGGATCTTTGGTTAATTTTTTGATCAAATTACAAAACCTAGTGGCTTAAAACAATAACGCTTATTAGCTCGGAATTTCTGCAAGCTGGGAGTCTGAGCGTGGCTTAGCTATGGTCCTCTGGGTTTGGTTTCTCATAAGGCAGCACAAATCTCGAGGCTCAACTGGGAAGGATCTGCTTCCTAGCTCACTTGTGTGGTTATCAATGGGATTCAGTCCCTTGTGTATTGCTGGACTAAGGCTTCAACTCCTTATGAGCTGTTGGCCAGAGACTTGCTTGGTTCCTTGCTCTATGGGTCTCTCCATAGAGTATCTCACAATATAGAAGCATGCTTCATCAGAGTAAGCAAGGAAGAGGACAAGAGAGAGTTCAGCAAGAGAGAATACAAACAAGATGGAAGTCATATTCTTTTGTCATATAATCACGCAAGTGACTTTCCATTTTCAGTAGGCAGAATAATTCTACCCCCCTCCCCTCTCCCACTCAAGATGTCCACATCCTGATCCCAAGGACTTGTAAATGTGTTATGTTACATGGCAAGGGGGATTAAAGTTTGCAAATAGAATTAAGGTTGCTTATCAGCTGACTTTAAAATAAGAGATGATGCTGGATTATCTGGGTCAGCCCAATGTAATCACAAAGTCCTTTAAATGTAAAAGAGGGAAGCAGAAGAGGCAGTGTCAGATTGATTAGATATAAGAAGACTTGACTGGCAAAACTGCTGGCTTTGAAGATGGAAGGAGGCCATGAATCGAGTGATGGAGGCAGCCTCCAGAAGCTGGAAGAGGCAAGGACACAGACTGTTCCCCAGAGCCCAGGAAAGGAATGCAGCTTCACCAACACCTTAACTTTAGCTTAGTGAGAACTATTTTGGACTTCTGACCTCCAGAATTGTAAGATAACAAATTTGTATTGCTTTAAGACACCATGGTAATTTGTTATATCAGCAACAGGATATCAGTAATTTGTTATATATATCAGTATCAGTAAATATATCAGCAATTTGTTATATCAGTAATATAAAACACCTTTGATACATTTAGTTCACTACAAGCAAGTATCTAGGTTCCGTCTATACTCAAGGAGAGGGGATTATATAAGGAAGTAAACACCAATAAGTGGGGAGGGGATCTCTGGAAGACATTTTGAGGGTTGCCTAACACGATTACTAAGTTATACCATGTAATTATGAGAACTTAGAGGTACTTAAGATGCTATTTTGTTATATATAAAATTGAACTATGCCTATTACTGAATTGATCAGATACCTTTCTTTTCCATTAATAAAAGAGTGAGCCTTCCTGGGGCCTTTTGGATAAAGATGTTTAACAAATGAGTATCTTGGAAGAATTCTGAAATTTTGAATCATATTCAAGATACATTTACTATTATTTATATTTATCCATTCTTTCATACAACAAATTAAATCTTTTGTTGTCAGCTGAATGTTTATGTCCATCCAACATTTATATGCTGAATCTCTGACCTCCAATGTGACATTATGTAGAGATAGAGCCTATAAGGAGGTGATAAAAGTTAAATGAGGCCCTCATTTAGGGCCAGAAACTGAATTAGCTGAAACTTTGATCTTAGCTTTCCAATCCTCCATAACTGTTAGAAATAAATTTCTGTTGTTTAGGCAACCCAATCTATGGCATTTTGTTATAGCAGCCTGAGCAGACTAATATACCCTTACTTTGTGCCAGGACTGTGGTTAGGCACTAGGAAGTATAACAGCAAGGAGATATAGTCCCTGTCCATAGACAGCTCACAGTCTAGTAGAGGTCATAAATAAAGGAAATTATAATGTAGCAGGTTACATGGTATGATGGGAGAAATATGGGAAGGACCTGGAGGACTAAAGGACATTTAGTCATGGAGAGCTAGGGAATTGTGAGAAATAGTACAGAAAATGGGCTTTTTGAAAAGTGGAAAGGTGGGAGCAAAGATATTATTAGGTGATAATTACTAATATTAATTTAGTTTTGAAATGAGTATATAGATTTTTTGATGCTAAGTTTAACTCAAGATCAGGAAAAACGTATATATATACACACATACATATATGTGTATATATGGAGCTCTTATATATGTGCACATGTGTGTGTGTGTGTGTGTGTGCATGTGCATATGTATAATTATATAAATATTCCCTCAAAAGGGAAACACAGTGCTTTTAGTGTTAGCTCTTTTGGAATGCTTATGCAAGTATCAAGAGGCCTCTCAATCATTGAGATTTTCACATTAGGTGATACCCTACACTACCTGGACAATGCTGTAGTAGTTTTATGCTTCTGATAGGGGACCTTGAGGCTAAGAGAAGTTGCATTGAAATGTGTTGTCTCTGTGTATGCCCTGTGTGATCTTATGCTTCTGAGAAGCTTTGGTTGGCTTTGCTCATTGAAACAGGAACTTAATGTAATCAGTAAGCATATGGATATTTAGAGCGTGTGGGGTCTTCCTCGCTATCTGCAAACCATCTGAAACGCTACAGGTGTCAGAAGTAAAACCAGTAACCCTGATATTGGCAACAGAAATGGGATTGGCATGAAGTTACCACTGCAGCCACAGTTAGATTTTGGAAAGGGTATTGAGACACCAAATGTGGGACTGGTGAACTGAAGATGGCTGGATGATTATCCAATAACTGAGGCATGATTCTGTAGAGTATTTGAAAGGATACTCTGGGAGAATCAAATTAGTGGAATTTGTCTTCTGTTTCTATATCTCTGATTGGTTGAGCTCAAGGGGATACTAAAGAGGGCACAGTCAAGGGCAAGGTGGCTCCAGTTGGTTTTCTGGTTTCTCCTAATGACATAGCCAAGGTGACAGGAATGACTGAGGATATCGAAAATCTATTGAAAATTCAAAAGAATGAGGTGGGCCCGGAAGACTTCCTCTGTCCCCTATTAAAAACCGGAAGTCACAAGAATATAGGCACAAATTATCAAGGTTTAAAGCACGTGGAGGATAGAGGACAGAGCTCTTAAATATATTACTTCTCATTCCCAACCCTACCTCTACAATTGGCTAAGAAACAAGAGGAGCTGTAAAACAAAGAGAAATAAATTCATGCCAAGTTAATATAGGTTCTTCTTACCTTCATTGAAAAAAAAGGCCAAAGAGGAGAAGACTGGTTCCAATGTAAAGTTTCTATACATTAGTAACTGTGTTTTAAGATATTTGCTAAATTTCTCTCCATGAACTCTAATCTTAGCCTATATGATTTGGAAAAATAAGCTCAGAACCATTGGAATAAAATTAGTTTTAGTGGTTTCAGAATTTACTTAAATGTGACAAGAACTGTTCACTGGTAAAAGAGTAAGCATTTTTTTCAAACTTCTGCTTGAAACAAGTGTGCATATGTGACTTGATCAGGAAGCATTTGGAAATTTAGACTAAGAGAATCCATGTTTTCCAAGTATATTTAATTGAAATTGTATTAAAGTAATTCAACTATAGCATCAAACATAGTACTAAGTGATTAACTTCTTTGTTCTAAACATTATTTTGTTTAGGAAAGAAGATGACCTTTCAGTACTAGAGCTAAAGGAGATATAGTAAAGTGAAAAGAAACACTAAGGCACCAGAGATTGAGCATAGCATGGAAAAGCTTTACTGCAGAGTCGAAAACCTCTTCCAGTACAAAGTCTAGGCTCCGAGTGATGAAGTTCAAGGGAAGAGAAGTGCGGTAAGTCCTTTAAAACAGCTATGAACAGTCTTTATCCCATAGTAGAGGGCAAATTATCTGAGTGTTTTGATTGGCAGGTGCTATCTGGGCTGGTGGGTGAGGTAAGACCCAGGCTGACTGAAGGTGGTGTGCTGCATATGTGGGAACTGCCTTGGGATTCTAGTATCCAGTGGCTTCTGCTGCAGACATGAGCTGCCCGTTAGGAGCAGCCCATTAGCAGCAGCCCGTTAGGAGATTATGATGCCAGTTAGGTCTGCATCAGTATCAGCTGGTTAGTGGGCCCAGTCAAGGTCTGTCAGATAGAGTGAGTCTGCTGCATGTGTGTTTTCATGCAACACACAGATATTTTTTTCTTTTTTGAACCATTTTATTATCTTGACTGAGAAATAGGTAATTTTGAAAGATAGAAAATGCTGAAGAATGTCAGCTAATATTTTACAAGTTACATCAATGTTAACTGGACAGTGTTAAGGTGAGGGCATATCTATTATATTAGAGTAGGGGAAGTTAAATTCCTGGCTAAATGTTGGCATTCTAGAGTCAGGCATGTGTAATTGTGTGGTATGACAGTAAAAGGCAGCGGGGTGGTCTTGTGCTTTGAGCTGGCACAGAAGACTGCAAGCAACCTTAGACTCCCAGGTGATCTAAGTACTCTTCCTAGTACAGAGGGGAGCAAGCAGTGCCTTTCTGGGCACAGCCAGACCAAACCCAGACCAAACTAAGAAAGACAATCAGTGAATAAGGGAGAAAATCTGCTGAGACTTGATAGAAAGAAGGAGAGGGGGTAGGATCAATAGTGACAGTTTTGTTCCCTATCTCCCAGATGAAGACAAAAAGTGAGACATGGAAAAGGGAAAAGGCAGGCTTAGTTGCAGCTCAGAAGGTTATGCTCACAGAAAGCAGTGCTGTCTGCACTTGCACCTCTAGGTAGAGTGAGGGTGCAACCAAGGTCTTTTGATTTCAGAGTCCCTGGAAGAATTTGTTCCTTCATCAGTGACACTGGAATGGCCCTGTCTAAATGCAAAAGCAGGAGGTCAAGGAACAATGTTTCATCAGGTGTTAACTGAACCTGCAAATTGGAAATGTCTAGTAATGCTAGCCTTTAGGGAGATAGTTAATCTGAGATAACTAAGTGCCAGTGATTCATATGAGTTGGAAGCTTTGAGTTCATTTATTTGATGAATAATTATTGAGTACCAGCTATGCACCAGGCACAGAGAATACTGTGAACAAAATTTAAAAAGTAGAAGAGACTGGTGAAAAGGGGACTGGCCGAGATAGCTGACTAGAAGCAGCTAGTGTGCACCACTCTCACGGAGAGAAAAGAAGGGGCGAGTAAATACAGCATCTTCAACTTGAAGCAACTTGAAGAATTCAGGTACAAGCATTGGGATTCATCAAGAAAACAATTCAACGCGTGGAGAACAGAGAAAAGCAAGGCGGGATGACTGTCCACTTGGAAATGACATGGAGACAGTGGAGCCTCCCAAACCCAGGGAAGCAGTGGGTGAATGAGTGAACAACCTTGGGGACCCATGCTTCTCCCATGGATCTTTGCAGTCCTTGGGTTAGGAGACCCCTCGTAAACCCACTACACCAGGACTTGCAGTCTGACATGCACAGCTACATGGAGTTTCAGCAGGGCAACTGCCCAGGTATACCTAGAGCCCTGGGAACTTTAGATATCAGGCTTCCTGGCAAAAGCAGCTGCAGCTCTTGCAAAGTGGGAGGTTAGATCCCTGTACATACCCCTAGGAATCTAGTAGGCTGAGTAGCTACAGTTTGCAGTCCCCACTTCCATGGTACCTCACTAGATAAAAAACCCACTGGCTTTGAACTCCAGCCAGCCACCAGTAGGAGCATTACACCTCCCTGAGATGGAGCTTCCAGAGGGAGAGGGAGGCCACCATCTTTGCTGCTTTGCAGCTTTAGCCATTGTTGCCTTTGGTGCAGTTGCCTTACAAAAAAAGTGGCCGAACTGTTTTTTAAATGCAGGTCCCTGACTCCCCTTCTCCTCACTGAGTGGAATCTCCTCATTGGGGTCACTAGCCACTTTGCTGGTGTTTTCCAGCTGGCAATGGTTCCAAGCCTCCCTGGGATGGAGTTCCCAGTGGGAGGGATGGGCTGCCATCTTTTCTGTTTCACAGCCTTAGCCATTGTTGCCTTCAAGCTCTAGGGAGTCCAAAGTGACTAAGGACTGGAACAGTCCCCCAGCACAGCACAGAAGCTCTATGGAAAAACAGTCAGACTGCTTTTTCACTCAAGTCCTGGATCCCCTTTCTCTTCATTGGGTGGAATCTCCAAATTGAGGTCTGAAACCACCCCTGCACATATGTTTTGGCCAGCAGCAAGTTCATACTTCCCTGGGTTGAAACTCACAGAGGGTGGGGCAAGCTGCAGTTTTTGCTGTTTTGCAGCCTTGATTGTCGATCCCTTCAGGTACTGGAAAATCCAAGATGACTAGGGACTGGAGTGGGCCCCCAGCACATTGCAGCAGCCCTGTGGAAAAGTGGCCAGACTTTTGTTATGTAGATTCCCAAACCCTCATCTCCTCACTAGGTGGGTTCTCCTGGCCAGGGTCTCCAGCTACCCACCCCCTACCCAAGCTAGGGATATCTAACTAGTAGCAGCACTGCAACTCCCTGGGACAGAGCTCCCAGCAGGAGGAGTGGGTTGCCATTTGCAGCCCATGCCCTTGCTGTCTCCAGGCTCTGGAGAGTCTACAGGGACCAGAGGCTGGTCTGGATCATGAACACAGAGCACTCACCTCATGGAAAGGTAGCCAGACTGTTCTCCACACAGGTTCTGGTCCTCCCTTCTCACTGGGCAAGGCTGCCTGACCTGAGACTCAAACACAATTACCCTGCCCCCACCTCATCACTTCATTCAGAAGCAGCTCAGCAGTTAAAGGAACACCCATATGCAGAGATGAGAAAGAACCAATATAAGAACTCTGGCAACTCAAATGGCCAGAGTAAAGTGTCTATGTCCTCAAAATGATCACACTAGTTCTTCAACAAAGGTTCTTAATTAGGCTGAGTTGGCTGAAATGACAGAAATAGAATTCAGAAAATGGATAGGAATGATTATCAAGATTCAGGAGAAGAGCAAATCCCAATTCAAGGAAACTAAGAACCACAATAAAACAATACAGGAGCTGGATAGACAAAAGAGCCAGTATAAAAAAAGAAGCTAATGAATCTGAT
Source organism: Rhinopithecus bieti (assembly GCF_001698545.2). Classification (NCBI taxonomy): domain Eukaryota; kingdom Metazoa; phylum Chordata; class Mammalia; order Primates; family Cercopithecidae; genus Rhinopithecus; species Rhinopithecus bieti. The sequence goes on from NW_016804965.1 coordinate 974,691, forward strand.
AGAGCTAAAAAGCACACTACAAGAATTTCACAATGCAGTCACAAGTATTAAGAGCTGAATAGCCCAAACAAGAAAAAATCTCAGAACTTGAAAAATGATACTCTGATATAAGACAGTCAGACAAAAATGAAGAAAAAAGAATGAAGATGAACAAACAAAACCTCCAAGAAATATGCGATGATGTAAAGAGGCCAAATCTATGAATCATTGGCATCCCTGAAGGGGATAGGGAGAAAGCAAACAACTTGAAAAACGTATTTCAGGCTATTGTTCATGAAAACCTCAACATTGCTAGAGAGGCCAATGGTCAAATTCAGGAAATACAGATAACTCTTGCAAGATTCTGCAAATGATTATCCCAGAGACACATAATCATCAGATTTTTTAAGGTCAAATGAAAGAATGTTAAAAGCAGATAGCAAAAAAGGCAGGTCAGCCACAAGAGAAACCCCATCAGGCTAATAGCAGACCTCTCAGCAGAAATCCTATAAGCCAGAAGAAATTTGGGACCTATATTTAACATTCTTTAAAAAAAAAAAAAATCTTCAGCCAAGAATCTCATATCCAGCCAAACTAAGCTTCCTCATTGAAGGAGAAAGAAGATACTTTTCAGAGAAGCAAATACTGAGTTTGTTACCACCAGACTCACATTACAAGAGTTCTTGAAAGGAGCACTAAATATGAAAAGGAAAGACCATTACCAGCCAATACAAAAACACACCTAAGTACACAGACCACTGACACTATAAAGCAACCACAAAAACATGCTGGCGTAATAATGAGCTAACACCACAATGACAAGATCAAATCCACACATATTAATACTAACCTTGAATATAAATGGGCTAAGTGCCCCATTTAAAAGGCACACAGTGGCAAGCTGGATAAAAAGGCAAGACCCAATGGTATGCTGTCTTCAAGAGACCCATCTCACGTGCAGTAACATCCATAGGCTCAAAATAAAGAGTTGGAGGAGAATCTACCAAGCAAATGGAAATCAGAGAAAAAAGCGGGGGTTGCAACCCTAATTTCAGATAAAACAGACTTCAAGCCAAGCAAGATTTAAAAAGACAAAGAAGGGCATTACACAGTGGTAAAGGGTTCAATTCTACAAGAAGACCTAACTATTCTAAATATATATGCACCCAACACAAGAGCACCCAGTTTTGTAAAGAAAGTTCTTAGAGTCCTACAAAAAGACTTAGGATCACACACAATAACAGTGGGAGACTTTAACACCCTACTGATGGTATTAGACAGATCACTGAGGCAGAAAATTAACACAGATATTTAGGACATGAACTCAACATTGGGCTAAGTGGATCTAATAGAGCCCTACAGAACTCTCCTCCCCATAACAACAGAATATGCATTCTTCTCATTGCCACATGGCACATACTGTAAAATGAACCATACAATTGGACATAAAACAATCCTCTGCAAATACAAAAGAATTTAAGTCATACCAAACACTCTCTCAGACCACAGTGCAATAAAAATAGAACTCAAGACTAAAAAAGCACTCAAAATTGTGCAATTACATGGGAATTAAACTATCTTTTCCTGAATGACTTTTAGATAAATAATGAAATTAAGGCAGAAATCAAGAAGTTCTTTGAAACTAATAAGAATAAAGATACAACATACCAGAATCTCTGGGACACAGCTAAAGCAGTGTTAAGAGGGAAATTCATAGCACTAAACACTTACATCAAAAAGTTAGAAATATGTCAAATTAGCAACCTAACATCACAACTAAAAGAACTAGAGAGGCAAGACCAAACCAACCCCAAAGCTAGCAGAAGACAGGAAATAAGCAAAATCAGAGCTGAACTAAAGGAGACAGAGACATGAACAACCATTCAAAAGATCAACAAATCCAAATGTTGGGTTTTTGAAAAAATTAATAAGATAGGCCACTAGCTAGACAAGTAAAGAATAAAAGAGAGAACATACAAATAAACACAATTAGGAATGACAAAAGTGTTTGTTGCCACTGACCCCACAGAAATACAAACAACCATCAGAGTCTACTACAAACACCTCCATGTACGCAAACTAGAAAACCTAGAAGAGATGGATAAATTCCTGGACACACACACCCTCCCAAGACTGAACTGGGGAGAAATTGGTTCCCTGAACAGATCAGTAATGAGTTCTGAAATTGAATCAGTAATAAATAGCCTACCAACCAAAAAAAAAAAGCCCAGGATCAGATGGATTCCCAGCCGAATTCTGCCAGATATACAAAGACGAGCTGGTAGTATCCCCACTGAAACTATTCCAAAAAAGTTGAGGAGGAGGAACTTTTCCCTAACTCATTCTATGAGGTCAGCATAATCCTGATACCAAAACCTGGCAGAGACACAACAGAGAAGACTACAGGTTAATATTCTTGATAACATCGATGCAACAATCCTCAACAAAATACTTGCAAACTGAATCAAGCAGCACATCAAAAAGTGAATCCACCATAATTAAGTGGGCTTTATCCCTGATATGCAAGGTTGGTTCAACATGCACAAATCAATAAATGTGATTCATCACATAAACAGAACTAAAGACAAAAACCACAGGATTATCTTAATAGATTCAGAAAAGGCTTCCAATAAGATTCAACAGCACTTTATATTAAAGACTCTCAATAAACTAGGTATGGAAGGAACATACCTCCAAGCAATGAGAGCCATCTATGACAAACCCACAGCCAACATCATGCTGCATGAGCAAAAGCTGGAAGCATTCTCCTTGGAAACTGGCAAAAGACAAGGATACCCTCTCTCACCACTCCTATTAAACATAGTATTAGAAGTCCTGGCCAGAGCAATCAGGCAAGAGAAAGAAAGAAAGGGCATCCAAATAGAAAGAGAGGAAGTACAATTATCACTGTTTGAAGATGACATGATTCTATGTGTAGAAAATCCCATAGTCTCAGCCCAAAAGGTCCTTCAGCTGATAAACAACTTCCTCAAGGTTTCAGGATACAAAATTAACACACAAAAATCACTAGCATTTCTACACACCAACAACAGCCAAATCAAGAGTCAAATCAGGAACACAATCCCATTCACAACTGCCATAAAAAGAATAAAATAGCAGACTGGGCGTGGTGGCTCATGCCTATAATCCCAGCACTTTGGATGGCCAAGGCTGGCAGATCACCTGAGGTTGGGAGTTTGAGACCAGCCTGGCCAACATAGTGAAACTCGGTCTCTACTAAAAATATGAAAATTAGCCAGATGTGGTGGCATATGCCTGTAATCCCAGTTACTTGGGAGGCTGAGGCAGGAGAATTGCTTAAACCCAGGAGGTAGAGGTTGCAGTGAGCTGAGATTGTGACACTGCCCTCCAGCCTGGGTGACAGAGTGAGACTCTGTCTAAAAAATAAAACAAAATAAAATAAAATACCTAGGAACACAGGTAACCAGGGAGGTGAAAGATCTTTACAATGAGAATTACAAAACACTGCTCTAAGAAATCAGAGATGACACAAACAAATAGGAAAACATTCCATGCTCATGGATAGGAATAATCAACATCATTAAAGTGGTCTCATTGTCCAAAGCAATTTACCAATTCAATGCTATTTCTATCAAAATACCAATGACATTCTTCAAAGAACTAGAAAAAAATTAAAATTCATTTAAAATTCATACAGAACCAAAAAAAGAGCCAAGGCAATCATAAGCAAAAAGAACAAAACTGGAGGCATCATGTTATCTGACTTCAAACTATATGATAGGGCCACAGTATAAATGTCATGGTACTGATACAAAAGCAGATGTATAGGCCAATGGAACAGAATAGAGAGTCCAGAAATAAGGCCACAGACCTACACTCATGTGATCTTCAACAAAGCTGACAAACACACACAATGGAGAACAAACTCCCTATTCAATAAGTGGTGTTGGATAACTGGCTAGCCATATGCAGATTGAAACTGGAGCTTTCCTTACACCACATGCAAAAATCAATTCAAGATTAATTAAAGACTTAAACGTAAAACCCCAAATTATAAAAACCCTGGAAGACAACCTAGGCAATACCATTCTGTAATAGGAATGTTAAAGATTTCATGATGAAGATACTGAAAGCAATTGCAACAAAAGCAAAAATTGACAAATGAGATTTAATTATACTTAAAAGCTTCTGCACAGCAGAAGAAACTATAAACAGAGTAAATAGACAACCTACAGAATAGAAGACAGTATTCACAAACTATGAATCTGACAAAAGTCTAATATCCAGCATCTACAGGAACTTCAGCAAATTTACAAGAAAAAACAAATGGTCCCATTAAAAAGTGAACAGACACTTCTCAAAAGAAGATATACATGTGGCCAACAAGCATATGAAAAAAGCTCGACATCACTGATCATTAGAGAAATGCAAATCGAAACCACGATGAGATACCGTCTCACCCCAGTTAGAATGGCTACTATTAAAAAGTCTAAAAATAACAGATTCTTGCAAGGTTGTGAAGAAAAGGGAATACTTATACACTGTTGGTAGGAGTGTGAATTAGTTCAACCATTGTGGAAAGCAGTGTGGCAATTCCTCCAAGAACTAAAAATAGAAGTACCATTCAACCCAGCAATCCCATTATTGGTATATACCCAAAGGAATATAAATCATTTTACCATAAAGGCACATGCACATGAATGTTCATTGCAGCACTATTCACAATAGCAAAGACAGAATCAACTTAAATGCCCATCAATGACGGATTGGATGAAGAAAATGTGGTACATATATACCACGGAATACTATGTAGCCATAAAAAAGAAAAAGATCATGTGTTTTGCAGGAACTTGGATGAAGCTGGAGGCCATTATCCTTAGCAATTTAATGCAGGAACAGAAAACCAAAGACTGCATGTTCTCACTTAAAGTGGGAGCTAAATCATGAGAACACATGGACACAAAGAGGGGAACAACAGATACTGGGGCCAACTTACTTGAGGGCAGAGAATGGGCAGAGGGAGAGGATCAGAAAAAATAACTATTGGGTACTGGGCTTAGTACCTGGGTGATGAAATAATCTGTACAACAAATCCCTGTAACACAATTTTCCTATATAACATTCCTGCACATGTACCCCTGAACCTAAAATAAAAGTAAAAAAAAAAAAAATTAAAAGTGGAAATAAAACCCCTCCCTGCCATCATGGCACCTACATTTGAGTGTCTTAGTAGAGAAGTTCCTTATAAAGTACTGGCCTTGGTCTTTCCAATATCCAAATAAATAACTGGGATTGCTCAAAGCCAGATTTCATGCTTGCAGCTGTCACTGTATAAATCTGCCAAGTCCTCCAAAGAAGGTGACTGTGTTTCATCTCTGTGATGATAGTGTGGATATCCTGAATCTGGCTCCAAGATTCACTCCTGCAAGACTTGATCACATTAATTGCTGGTCTTTGAAGTAGAAGTTGAGCCATTGTGTCTCAATAAGTTTCAGAGCCCTGTCACTCAAATTAAGTTCCTGGGCATTGTCTGGTCCTCTGAGAGTAGTCAGATTCCTCATGTAGGCAAACAATAGCATCTCTTAAAAACTCCCTCAACACTCAACATGACCCCATACTTATTGGGTTTCTTTGGGCCCTGGTACTAGCATTTATCACATTTCTTGCTGTTCTTCTGGCCAATTTATGAGATCACCTGTAAATCCATCACCTTCACATGAGGTTCTTACAGCAACATGCCTCAGAGCTGGTGCAACTGGCCATACAACAACCTTTCCTCAAGTGCCATCCAGTACTGAATTCTGAGGGTATGCCCTGGCCACTGAGGAATATGGCTCCTGGAGCTTATGGATGAAGCATGATGCTCACTGGCTGCCCATGGGGTTCTCATCCAGATGCCTGTCTCTCATGGCCTCCTGCTGTATACCTTTGGATCATCAACTTCTGGTGGCCTATTGGGCATTATTAGAGTCTGGGACCATTGCAAGTTCTAAGCCACTGTGGCTCAGAACCCAAGTGCCCATCATGCCCTGGGTTAAGGAAGCCCCCTCCACCCATGGCATGGCATGGCCACTGGAAAAAAAAAAACCTTCCTTGCCATCGGAGGAGTCTGCTGAAATGAAAATGGTATTTTCAGGTCAGGGCTAAGGTGATGAAGGAGGTCTTTCTAAGCTGCAGGAGGAAGTGGCCTCCCCTGTATTCAACCTCTTGTTCATGAATGATGGGACAACACCAGTGGCAACTCCACCGCTGTCACCACTTGCTAGGTGGGAAGACCCTTGGTTCCAACTGTCTGAGACAGAAAGAGAGTGGTGCACTTCACTGATAGTGCTGGACAAATCGCATCATCCTCACCCTGTGGGTCGCGGCTGGCTTCTTCAGCCTGCCCCTGCTCCCGCTGCCCCAGCCAGTCTGTGTGCCATAGCAACCACTGCCCTGGACTGTATCAGTGGATGATTCTAGGAGTTTGATATTTTGGATTTTTTCTTTCTCCTGGAATATGTAGTATGTCTAACCTCAAATCCAGCTGAGCCTCACATACAGGTCTTCTGCCAAATAGTGGGTCAAAAACCACATGAGTATAACACCACCCTGAGCCATCTAGAGGCATACTGGGTCAACAAACACTGCTTGCTAACTAACTCTTGCTCCTTCCCCTCAGGCCCTGTTCTCTGCCTAAAGGGCCACATTCAGGATATCCCAATCCTTTGCGCCCTACTAAACATATGGGGGAACTGCTATTTGTTGGGTCCAGCGATGCCATTCTAACACTAACCTTAGGTCTCCCTCAGCACAGTGACATCTGCCTGGTACCCTAAAGCTATAAGGGGATGTCTGAAACCTCCCAGAACATCATACAGACAGTCCCCCCTTTTCCACACATACACCAGGTTTTTACCACCTATTGGGTGCATATCATCTCATGGAAATTTCAGCCCAGATGCTGCAATCCCTGAACTGCTAGACCTGCCATAAAATCCCTCTCCTAGAGACCCCTGCTGCACAGGCCTGTACCACAAAGATATTGCATAGCCTGCAAGCCACCTGGTCCTTTGTTAGACGGGGATACATGTTCCATCCTAAGCTCTCATCCTATTCCATGATGCCACAGCACAGTCCAATTTTATGCACCCAAGATCTACATGCATCGTGTATTTAGACAAGACAGGGAAGTGATGTTTACGTCTTCCTTTTCTGCCCTTACAAGTGAGTAATTTAGGTCATGCCCACTTCATATCAGCACATAAATTATCTGTGGCTAGGTAACTGTCTGTTTTTAGCCTTCTAATACGATGACAATGATCTCTTATGGTCCAAAGAAGGGTAGCATCTATACTATATACTCTGCTTCCTCCCCTGTATTACTTCACCCCCTGTAAGTGCACACCAGGTGTTTCAGGCCTACTTTTAAGTTTCCATAAACCACCCTCAAATCCAACTTTCCACTGAATAAAGCTCTCTTCCTGATCTGCTTGTTCATGGGGGCCACCACCATACCGGGCACCTCACACATAGCCCTGGGCACCATTAGCACCAGCCAGCAAATGGCCCTGGCCCCATCCTCGTACATGCACAAAGCATTCCAAGCCCTATGCCTCTTAACTCAGAGACAAGACTTTCTACCTCAAATGGTATTAGACAATCACCTAGCCTTAGACTACGTATTAGCTGCCCAAGGAGGAGTATGTTCATTGCAGGCAACTTCTTGTATGTGGATCAATACTGGGCAAGTGCAACAGCTCCTCGATAAATAAAAATTAATGTTACAGCAATGCATAATGTTATGCAAGTATTCAAAAACATACATACCAATAGTTCTGGAAACTGCAGATCTGTTCTCTATGGAGCCAATGACTCTGCACAGGATTCCAAACCCTAGTAGTACTCATTGTAACAATTGTGACCCTCTCCCTACTGGTCGAGTGCTTACTTCACTTCCTAGGAAGGCAATTTTCCTACTCCCTAGAACCCTCAGTCATTACCAGGATTTAAAATTAAGTTTTAATTGACAAATACAAATTGTGTATATTTATTGTATACAACATGCTTTGAAATTTTGACACATTGTGGAATGATTAAATTGAGCTGATGAACATATGCATTACCTCATATACTTATCATTTTTTTGTGTTCAGAACACTTAAAATCTACTCGTTTGTTGGCATTTTTCAAGAATACAATAGGTTGTTATTAACGGCAGTCACCATGTTGCAAGCATCCTATGTTTTCTTCAAAAAAATTTACAGTATTATACTTTACATTTAAATCTGTGATTTGTTATGAGTTAACTTTTCTATAATATGTGAAGTTTAGGTCAAGATTCTTTTTTTTTCCCATCTGGATGTCTGATTGCACCAGGATCATTTGTTGAAAACACTATTCTTTCCCCGTTGAGTTGCTCTTGCATCTTTATCAAATCAGTTGACAGCACTCATGTGGGGTTATTTGTAGCTTCTCTGTTCTTTTCCTTTGATCTGTGTATATCCTGTCAGTGCCACATAGTCTTGATTACTATAATTATGTCATACGTCTTGAGACAGGGAAAGTGGTTCTTTCCAGTTTTTTCTTCTTTATTAAAATTGTCTTAGCTGTTTTAGATCCTTTGTTTTTACGTATATATTTTAGAATAATTTTGTCTATTGCTGTAAAATATCCTGGTTAAATTTTTATAGGAATTATATTAAACCTGTATAACAATTTGGGGAGAATTGACATCCTTACTATGTTGAGTCCTCCAATCCATGAACACAGTATGTCTCTCCGTTTATTTAGATCTTTTTTGATTTCTCCCATCAGTGTTTTGTACTTTTCAGCATACAAGTTGTGTGCATATTTTGTTAGATTTATGCCTCAGCATTCAAAATTTAAATTTTTTTATGTTTATTGCTAGTAAGCAGAGATAGAATTGATTTTTTATGTTGACCATGTATCTTATAAATTTGCTGAACTTATTAGTTCTACGTGCTTTTTGTTGATTTCTGGTGATTTTCCTATGTAGACAATCACATCATGTGCAAACATGGATGACTTTTTTCTTCCTTTTTAATCCGTAGGGCTTTTCTCTTTTTTCTTGCTTCATTTCATTGGCAAAAATCCTAGCACAATGTTGAATAAGAGAGGTGAAAGAAGACACCTCTGCCTTATTTCCAATTTTGGGAGAAATGCTGTCATTCACCACTAAGTATATTGTTGATTATAGTTGTTTGATAGATGCTTTTTATCAGCTTGAAGAAATTCTCTATTTCTATTTTTTTCAGAAGGTTTCAATTGTAAGTGGAAGTTGAAAGTTGTCAAGTGCTTTTACTTCATTATTTGATATGATCATGATAATTTTTTCTTTGGCCTATTATATGGTAGATTTCATTGACTGCTTTTCAAATATTGAATCAACTTTGTGTCTTTGGAATAAACTCATATGATATTTTCTATATTGCTGAATTCTATTTGCTAACATTTGTTAAGGATTTTTGCCTGTACATGAAGCATATTTGTCTCCAGACATGTGTTTATACTGGCTTCATCTGGTTTAGATATCAAGGTAATGCTAGTTTCATACAATGAATTGAGAAATTGTAATGGTTAATTTTATATGTCCACTTAGCTAGTCTGTGGAACCCAGTATCAGTTTAGATGTTACTGTGAAGGTATTTTTAAAGATGTGATTAACATTTAAATCAGCAGACTTTGAGTAAACTATATTATCCTCCATAACATGACTGGGCCTCATCCAGTCAGTTGAAGGCCTTAAGAGGAAAGACTGAGGTCCCTAGAAGAAGAAGGGATTCTGCCTCCAGAATGCCTAGGACTCAAGAATGCAACATCAACTCTCCCCTAGCCTTAATGCCTTCTAGGTTTCAGACTTGCCAGCTTCCCAATCATGTCAACCAGCTCCGCACACAGTCCCTGTTGGTTCTGTTTTTTGGAGAACCTCAACTGATACAAAAGTGTTCACCCCTCTTTTATTTTTTGGAATAGATTTTGTGGAATTAGTGTCAATTAATTAATTAATTAATTAATTTTTGAGATGGGGTCTTGTTCTGTTGCTTGGGCTGGAGTGCAGTGGTGTGAACATGGCTTACTGCAGCCTCACCAACCAGACTCAAGTGGTCCTCTCATCTCAGCCCCACAAGTAGCTGGGGCTACAGGCACATGCCACCATGCCCAGATTATTTTTAACTTTTTTTGTAGACACAAGGTCTCCCTGTGTTGCCCAGGCTGGTCTTGAACTCTTGGGCTCAAGAAACCCTTTCACCCTTGGCCTCCCAAAATGTCGAGATTATAGATGTGAGCCATTACGGCTGACCCTGGTGTTAATTATTTAAATATTTGGTAGAATTCTCCAGTGAAACTATCTGGGCCTGGAGATCATTTATTTGTGAATTTTTAAATCAAGAATTCAACTTTTAAAATTGTTATTAGGCTGTTGAAATAGTTTTATATTAAGTGAGTTGTAGTTTTTCCTCTTCAAGAAATTTGCTTTTCAATTTCATTGATAACTGCTCTTATTTTTATTTCCTTCCTCCTGCTTACTTGGAGTTTATTTTGCCCTTCTTTTTCTAAGTTCTTGAGGTGGGAATTTAGATTATTGACTCAATCGTCTAATGTATGCATTTAGCAATGTAAGTTTCTCTATCATCACTGCTTTAACTGCATCCCAGAAATTTGTGTATTTTCATTTTCTTTCAACTCAATGGATTAAAAAAAAATTTCTGTGGAGTTTTTTTGACCCACAGATTATGTACAAGTTCATTGTTTAGTTTTCAAATTTGTGAAAATTTTCCTGTCATGTTCTGTTAACTGATCTTTAGTTTGAGTCCATTGTGGTGGAAGAACATACTCTGTATGATTTAAATTCTTTTAAATTTGTTGAGGTTTGTTTTGTGAAGCAGCATATTATTTATCTAATATATGTTCTGTGAGAACTTGAAATGAATATGTATTCTATTGTTGTTGGGTTGAGCATTCTATAAATGTCAATTAGATTTTGTTGGCTGATGGCGTTGAGTTCTATAACCTTGATTATTTTCTCTCTTCCATCTATTGCTGAGAGAGGGGTGTTGAATAGTCTTCATAGTGGATTTGTCTAGTCCTCCTTTCAGTTCTATCAGTTTGCTTCACATATTTTGCGCCTCTGTGGTGTGGGAATATGTATTTAGGAATGCTATGTCTTCTTGGGTTGGGGTGGGGTTGCCTCATTACTGCCAAGTGGGGGTGAAAAGCTTGGACTTGCATGTGGTCTCCACTAAACTGTCGGTGGGAGGAGGTTCTTGTTACTACCCAGCAGAGATGAAAGTTCTCGTTTCCCACTTGACTTTCCTTTGGCACCATTGCAGACGGGAGGTTGGAGAGTCTTGCTACAACCTGGATATTTTGAAAGTCTAGGCTCTTCATCTGACTTTTGCTGGAGGAGAAATGGTTGAGGCCGTAGGTTTCTTCTGTGATAGTTGACTGTAGGAGAGTAGTTATTGTCTAACAGTTTTCTGTCTTGCTTGGCTGTCTCTTTTCTTGTCCATAGGCTAGAAGTCAGTCTGTATTTATTTATTTATTTATTGCTCGTTTGTTTCATTTTTGTCTCTGCTCATTACCTTTCGTGACTTGCTGGCTTCTCTAGCTCTCAGTTGGGATATATGAGAAAAAAGAAAACCCAAGAATCTTACCAGTTTGTAGTTAATTGAGTCCTGAGGTCTCCAGTCACTCTGCCTTCTCCTCTCCACCTTTCGGTCATCTTGTTTGCTTTGTACATAGTGTCTAGGGTTTTTACTTGTACTTAATTGATGAAATAGGAAAAATAATGGCTACTCCATATTTCTAAAACTAGAATCCTTTCATCTGAGTTTTAGGCTAAGTTCATCAAAACTATAAATGGCTTTTATTGGAATATCAATTACATTAAAATCTGTAGATCAATTTGGATGAGTTAACTTCTTTACATTATTGAGTCTTTCGAAGCATGAACTTTGCATATCATTCTACTTATTTAGATCTTCAATTTTTCTCATGGTGTTCTAAAGTATCTGTGTAGTTTAAACATTTTACTTAGATTTTGTCCTAGGTGTTTGATATTTTTGATATTATATATGAGACCTTAAAACATTAAAAATGTTCTGATTATGTTTCTTCTATGTGGAAATAAAATGTATTTGTTTACTGACCTTGTATCCAGCAACAAAAAATAACAAAAAATCTTTGATAAATTATTAAAATTAGTAAATAAGTGTTTGGTTCCACGTGAAATTTAAAATAATTTTTTCTGCTTCTGTGAAGAAAGGTAATGGTAGCTTGATGGAGAGAGCATTAAATTTATAAATTACTTTGGTCAGTATGGCCATTTTCACGATATTGACTCTTCCTATCCATGAGCATGGGATGGTTTTCCATGTGTTTGTGTTCTCTCCTATTTAATCCTAAGCAAAAAGAACAAAGCTGGAGGTATCACATTACCTGACTTCAAACTATACTACAAAGCTACAGGAACCAAAACAGCATGGTACTGGTACCAAAATAGATATATAGACCAATGAAACAGAACAGAGGCCTTAGGAATAATGCCACACATCTACAACCGTCTGATCTTTGACAAACCTGACAAAAACAAGCAATGGGCAAAGGATTCCCTATTTCATAAATGGTGTTGGGAAAACTGACTAGCCATACGCAGAAAACTGAAAGGACCACTTTCTTACACCTTATACAAAAATTAACTCAAGATGGATTAAAGACTTAAACCTAAGGCCTAAAACCATAAAAGCCCTAGAAGAAAACCTAGGCAATACCATTCAGGACCTAGGCAGGGGCAGACTTCATGACTAAAACACCAAAGGCAATGTCGACAAAAGCCAAAATTGACAAATGAGGTCTAATTAACCTGAAGAGCTTCTGCATAGCAAAAGAAACTGTCATCAAAGTGAACAGACAACCTACAGAATGGGAGAAATGTTTTGCAATCTATCCATCTGACAAAGGGTTAATATCCAGAATCTACAAGGAACTTAAACAAATTTACAGGAAAGAAACGACCCCATCAAAAAGTGGGCAAAGGATATGAACAGACACTTCCCAAAAGAAGACATTCATGGCTGGGTGCAGACCCTAGCACTTTGGGAGGCCGAGGCAGGTGGATCACAAGGTCAGGAGATTGAGACTATCCTGGCTAACACAGTGAAACCCTGTCTCTACTAAAAATACAAAAAACTAGCCAGGTGTGGTGATGCACACCTGTAGTCTCAGCTACTCAGAGGATGAGGCAGGAGAATCACTTGAACCTGGGAGGCAGAAGTTGTAGTGAGCTGAAATCATGCCACTGCACTCCAGCCTGGGAGACAGAGTGAGACGTCTAAAAAAAAAAAAAAAAAAAAAAAAAAAAAAAGATATTTATGCAGCCAACAAACATATGACAAAAAGCTCATCATCACTGGTCATTAGAGAAATGCAAATCAAAACCGCAATCATTAAAAAGTCAGGAAACAACAGATGCCGGAGAAGTTGTGGAGAAATAGGAATGCTTTTACACTGTTGGTGGGAGTATAAATTAGTTCAACCATTGTGGAAGACAGTGTGGCAATTCCTCAAGGATCTAGAAGCAGAAATACCATTTGATCCAGCAATCCCATTATTGGTATATACCCAAAGGATTATAAATCATTCTATAAAGACACATGCCCATGTATGTTTATTGCTGCACTATTCACAATAGCAAAGACTTGGAATCAACCCAAATGCCCATGAATGACAGACTAGATTAAGAAAATGTGGCACATACACACCATGGAATACCATGCAGCCATTAAAAAGTGTGAGTTCATATCCTTTGCAGGGACATGGATGAAGCTGGAGACCATCATTCTCAGCAAACTAACACAGGAACAGAAAACCAAACACCACATGTTCTCACTCATAAGGGGGAGTTGAACAGTGAGATCACATGAACACAAGGAGGGGAACATCACACACTGGGGCCTGTTAGGGAGTTGGGGGATAGGGGAAGGGTAGCATTAGGAAAAATACCTAATGTAGATGATGGGTTGATGGCTGCAGCAAACCACCATGGCACGTGTATACTTATGTAACAAACCTACACGTTCTGCACATGTATCTCAGAACTTAAAGTATAATAAAAAACATATCATAAAACTGACAAAACAGACTCTTGGTAACAATAAGATATCAAATTATAAACAGGATCTGAGACCATGCCAGGCAACAGTTAAGTCGCACACTCCTACACTTAAAAAGTTAAGTTATGTTCTAGCTGCCACAAGGCTTTTCTTTTTCATGAGTGGCCAAATGGGTGCCAGAGTCAAGATAAGTTGACTAATTGACCCCTACTCTCTCTTCCACCAGCTGTAACTACAGTTTTAATTAGACAAGAGACTGATTTCAGTACATTTCTCCTCATAAAAAGGCCACTAACCATGGGCAAGTGCTGGCTGGTTTACAGAAATTACACACTCAAGTGTCTGTGTGTAAATATAGTGTCTAATTATAATACATTTATATGTTAACTCTCCATCCCAAAATAAAAATGGGTCATATGTTACATACATATTTAATATACATGTGTCAGTACCAACTTTATGCATATTAATAGCCCCTCCTATAACCTGTTAAATATGTATATTTAGCCAAAAAGTTAGTAATTGTTTATCATAGAGTCTTTTGGAATTTTCCCATATAGCTTATATCATTTGCATATTCCTTAATAATATAATATCATATCTTTGAATTGTTTTTCTTGCCCTTGTTGCACTGGCTAGAAACTTTACCACTATCTTGATTAGTGGTGATAGCAGACATCCTTGTTTCATTTCCAGTCTCAAAGAGAAAGCTTTCAATGTTGTACCATAAACCATGATGTTTGTTGTCAATTTGTGAAGGTACCCTGTATCACCTTAAGGAGGTTCTCAAGTTCTCTTCTTGTTCCTAGGTTGCTGAAAGCTTTTATCATGAATAGAAATTGCATTTTATCAATGTTCTTTGTGTACCTATTTAGGTGAGTATATTATTCTTTCCCTTTATTTTGTTAATAGGTTGAATTATAATAATTGTTTTTTACAAAATGTTAACCCAGGCTAAGCGTGGTGGCTCACGCCTGTAATCCCAGCAGTTCGGGAGGACGAGGTGGGGCATATCACCTGAGGTCAGGAGTTAAAGACCAGCCTGGCCAACATGGTCAAACCCTGTCTCTACAAAAATACAAAAATTAGCTGGGTGTGATGGCAGGTGCCTGTAATCCCAGCTACTTGTGAGGCTGAGGAAGGAGAATTGCTTGAACCTGGGAGGTTTGGGTTGCAGTGAGCTGAGATTGTGCCATCGAATTCCAGCCTGGGCAACAGAGTGAGACCCCATCTAAACAAACAAAAAAAACCCCGACTTTGTACTCCTAGAATAAATCCAACTTGATAATTATGAATTACTTTTTATATATCTAGATTCAATTTAGTAGTATTTTCATCAGGATTTTTGCATGTTTGTTTACAGAATATATTAATCTATTAATCTGTAGTTTTTCTTTCTTGTAATATCCTTGGCAGGTGGTTTTTTTTTTTTTTTTTAAAGATAGAGTCTCACTCTGTCACCCAGGCTGGAAGTGCAGTGGCAAGATCACAGCGCCCTGCAGCCTCGACCTACCAAGTGATCCTCCCACCTCAGCCACCCCAGTATCCGAGACTACAGGCAGGCACCAGCATGTCTGACTATTTTTGAAAATTATTTGTAAAGCTGGAGTTTCCACATGTTGCTGAGGCTGGTCTTGAACTCCTGAGCTCAAGCGATTCATCTGCCTCAGCCTCCCAAAGTGCCAGGATTACAGGCAGGAGACACTGCTCCAGGCCTCCTTGACAGGTTTTGTGTCAAGATTATTCTGTTCTCATAAAACAAATTGGGAAGTGTGTCCTTTTATTCTATTCCCTGAAAGGAGATAGTAAACCTTTAATAAGTGGCATAGCTAATATTCAGACCACATAGTCTGATTCCAAAGTCTATACTTCTAATTACAATGTGATGTTGACTTCCCTCTTAATTGCTTTCTCTCTCTCTCAATATGCATACCCTGAATGCCAATTCCTACTCAGCTGACACCTGTGAATGCAGTATGTTGCATTAAAGGAGAGGAACCCTGAGATTAGGGAGCTCTAATCTTTTCTAGTAGGCAATAAGCATGGTAACCCCTTGCTCTGGAGGGAGACTCTACTTCTATCTTCTTTGGCTATTTAAATACAAACATCCTTGAAACAATGATAAAAAAAAATGGAGCATCAGAGCTTCACTTGCAAAAGTGCAGAACTCTGAGAAATCCTTGAAGGATTGTGTCTCAATACCAATCCTTGCTATTTTTGTCTCCTTTCTACCTTAAAGTCATTTATAAAAAAATATTTCCTTTCTCTTTCTTAAAATACCTGAACCTCCCTTAAAATATTTGAAATTAGGATATTCCATTTTCTATTATTTTATATGAACAAATTTCTAATTTATATCCAACAGCATTATCCCACTGGCAAGCATTCTTCATATCTGGTTGCCTTAGTTTGAAGCTGCATTAAGCCAGTATTTGCTCTCCATTAATTGTCCAAATGACAGACAACCTACAGCCCTTGCATTGATGTGGTCCCTGTCTACCTCACTGGCTTCATTTCCTATCACTCCTACCTTCACCCCCCATGCTCCATTGCACAGGTCTTCTTCCGGTTTTCAAATGTGTCACACTCCTTCCAGCTTCAGGGACTGATCACATGTTTGCCCCACCAGGACTGCCTTCTCCACAGCCAAGTTATTGATGGCTCCTCCCTAAGATCTCCGTCTAAGCACTACTTCCTCACAGAAGCCTTCTCTGACCTCTACATTCTGGGATCAGAAAGGAGACATTCTTCTTAGCTTAACCTTTTTAGCTTAACCTTTCTCATTTTTTGAAACATTTAATCACAATTATAAGGAAATAGTTGTCCCAAGTTTGTTTCTCCTACTAGAATATCAGTTCCATGAGGGAGAGACTGTATTATTCTTATTCGTAACAAGTACATAGTAGGCACTTAATACGTGTCTCTTGAATGACTGATTCTCTAATTTAAATTGTTCAAAAGTCATTTGAAGACATGTGTATATCACTGAAGTTCTGTGGGTTCATAAAAGGGTTGAAAATAGTATGTACATTTTCGTTTTCTCAGAAGATTCCATTGAGGTCATCTCTTGACTTACTCTTTTTTTTTTTTTTAGATGGAGTTTCGCTCTTGTTGCCCAGGATGGAGTGCAATGGCGCAATGTCTGCTCACTGCAACCTCTGCTTCCCGGGTTCAAGCAATTCTCCTGCCTCAGGAAGCTGGGATTACAGGTGCGCGCCACCACACCCGGCTAATTTTTTATATTTTTAGTAGAGACAGGGTCTCACATTGCTTCCTATCAAAGCCACCTCACTGACCTTCATCCATATGGAGCTTCTGTTGGTGTGAATCTCTCGCAAGATGTGAGGAGGTGGATAGATGGATAATGAAAGGTGGCTGAGCTCATGAACAATGGATGATATGGAAATAGTAACATTACACTGTAATAAATTATGATAATATGATAAATAATAAATAACATTTACTGAACACTTCCTATATGCCAGGCACCATGCTAAAAACTCTATATGTCTTTATTTAATCTTAACAACACTATTATAATATAGTTTAGTTATTGTCATTATAGCTAAGAAAATTGAGTCTTGGACAGATTAAGTAACTCTCTCAAGGGCACACAATCACTGAGTGGCAGAGACACGACTCGAATCCGTGTTGGTGTGACTCCAGAATTCTCACTCTTAACTGCTAGACCATAGACTGCCTTATGTCACTTCTACTAGTTGTCCAAATATGGCGAGGGTCCATAAGAAAGAGATTGTAAAATGGTTTCTTTTATCTAATTTCAGCTCTAAAGTAACAAGCAGATCTAGTGATAAAGAAAATATTTGAATTTAGGACTCTAAGTGTTCTTTTAGCCGATCCAAAATTATTCACTTTGTAATGGGATTGTTTCTGTGATTCTAATTCAACGCTTGCAATTTTCTTGTAGGTTGGTTAACCTCAGGACTTAGAAAAGAAATGACTGTAATGTAACCGTTCAAAAGATCAGTTTACCACTAAATACACAAACATAAGTGTGTAAAACTTTTTCATTAGAAGACTCAGTCAAGTTCTTAAGCAAAAGACATTCCTTCAACAAGCTGGTGTGCAGTAACTGCTTTCCAGAAACCCTGGTACCACTAAAAATTCATGTTTTGAATGAGATTAAATCCTTTATTGCTCTGGCTATTGAAGAGGTGGTGCCAAGAGACTGAAATCTTATGAAAGACATTAATTTTTTCGAGTAATGTGTTAATATTTATTTAATTAAATTCATAACCCTTTGTTTAAAATGTATTTATAGAAAAGGGAGAAAAACAGACTCCACAATTAGTTTTCTTGTATCTAGGACAAGCTTGTTATAACAGTCACGGGATACATTTTGACGGGTGCTATTTCAGCATTGACTATTTTGAAAACTTGGAGAAAAACACTTTAAAGTCAATACTGTCCAATTTAAAAATATGAAGTTGGATCATATACCATAATATATATTTAACCACTTCAAATCTTCTATGAATTTTAGAGGTGGCTCAATTAACTTGGTATTCTTACATTCTCTATAAATCATGTCTAACAAGATTACAATACTATTTTCCCCCTTTCTCTCAAGAGGCCTCCTGCAGACAGTGACTGCAGCTTAATGTCCCTGCACCCCCATCCTGCTTATGGTAATATTGAATGCACAGGGGATGTTACTAAGCGTGAGGGGTTTGACTCACTGTCTTTTATGTCATCAAGCCTCAATACCCTCTTCCTCTCCCTGTTTTCTCTCCTCCTCTCTTTCTCAAAAGTTGAGATCTATACAAAGATAATACAAAGTAGAAAATGGTAGGCTGCATGAGAGGCATGGTTAGGTCCTCTGGATGATCAGAAGGCACATCTGGCTTAGGGAAAATCAGAGAGAGTTGCTGCACGAGATGGCATTGAGTTAGGGGATTTAGGCACACAGACATCAGAGGATGTCTTTCCGGTGCATGCAAAGACAGGTGGTATGCTGTTTAAATGTTTGCTGAGTGAATGTAAGGGCATTTTGAAAAGTGAAATAGGTGCATAATTAATGAGAGTGAGAAAAGCACAAGGGAAAGCACATGAATGACTTGAGTTCTTGACTGGATCCTTTTGGACCAGAACCTTTTCCCATATGTAGATGGAGACCGGGATAGATGAGTTTCTCGAAGGGAGAAAAGACACTCTTTCCCCTCAGCTCTTGCTCATGGTTGTGCCAAGGATGCCCTTTGGAAATAACTGACTGACAAAAGAGATAAGGAGATAGGATGCCAATCAATGTTAAAACCCAGTTATATGATCATGCTCTGTCCTCATAGCACTTGCAGTACATATCTCCGTAGCAATAATTATTTGTTTACTTCTTAAACATCTGCAATTTTTTTTTTTCCAAATCCACTGAGCTTTGTGAGGGAAGGACCTGGGTTGGTTTTGTTTGCATTCTATACTAAGCACATAGCAGGTGCACAGTAAATATTTGCTGAATGAATACTTTGTCTTCACTCATTCATAATGGAGATTGTTGAATGAATAAAAGTAAAGTAAATTGTTCTATTTATCTAAAATGTAAAGCACATAGGTGCTTATGTTAGGAGGACAGTTTGGGATCAAATTACTGAGGGATTTGAATATCTAGCTAAGACTCAGTACTCGTAGTACTGTGGCAAGCAACAGATTATTAATTAAAAGTTTGGCGTGGGCGAGTGACAATTTCAGCTTTGTTTTACAAAAATACCTCACTTTTAAAATTACGTGAGAATTAAAATTCATGAAGAAGAAGATTGTAAGTATGATCTGAGTCACATCATCATTGCTTTAGCCCATTGCTTTTAAAGCAACTGCAGGTAATTTCCCCTGCAACCTGCCTGGTTTCACTGTTTCGATTCCATGTAGAAGATACAAAGGATTGTAGTGGCAACAAAGAGTGTGGGATGGAAGAGGAGGAGGCATGGAGTGGGGGCTGTGTGGCAAATTGGGCACAAATATATGTCCATTCCTACCATGAATTAAATATTTATTTTACAATTTTTTTCAGTAGTATGCCAGTCATTTACAAACACACGTTAAGATTCTGACTTGGCTAGAAAGATGAGGCCATAACATTCATGATTAGTTTATTGGCTGAGTTAAACTCAGTGATGCTACAATCAGAAATGGTTTGATTTTTCTCCAATCATTATCTCTAAATGTTTCTCTTGACTCTTCTTTTTCCTGCTTTTGTGAACATCTTCACATTTCAAGCAAATTCCCATAGCTTTCTGGTCACTTTCAGATATTCAATTTAGTCCAGTCTAACACTCAGTCAAACATCTAGTTCAAAGATTCTCTTTTGCCCACAATATGACCAGGAGCTCACGAAAAGGAAATATTCTATGCCTTTTCATACTTTAGGTACTTCCACTCTCCTTTTCTTCCTTCTTTTTTCTTGGAATGCAGTGGGAGATAGAGATTGCACAGAAGAAAAGGGTTAGAAATATTCTTACATAGTGATATTTGAAGCTCAAAATTCTTGTTCTTTGGGACGTTTGTGGTCTTTTCAAACTATCCAAAGAAGCTCCCTGATGTGAATAATGCACTCTATTGGGGGAATTCTGTAACTTCTTATAAAAGTTTTATAAGTCACTTCAGCTCCTATCCCTAGTGATCTACCCCTTCAGCCATTTAATAAAAGCGTCGCCCCACCCTAACTAGCTTCTTACTGGCTGTAAGGTCCCAGCAAGAAAATAGAAGCCTATCTTCTTTGGTACGCACTTGGTCCTTGGGAAATTCATTCATCCTTGTCATGACAATAAATACGTAAATAAGTAAATAAACAAACAAGCATTATAGGCTTGTCCCACAGTTCCTCTTTCTTTGCTCTATTGCCTGGAGCTGTTCCTGCAATTACCTGCATTCAGAACTATCCTCTCACAGAGTTTGACAGGAGGAAGCAGGTGCCAGTCTCTGTGTTCACATATGCCTTTTCAGTTCTGGGAGTCAAATATCAATTTTATCCAAGACTTCTCTTAGCCTGCTTCATTTGGGTCTCTTAGTATCACTGGGACCCTTTATTCCACACCTTGCGAATAACCCAGTTGGGGAGCAAGATGCTTTTGTCCACTTTGTGAGATCACCCTTTTATCTGTATGACTGGTTCTCTAGGAACGTCTTCCCACTGGATTCAGCAAAAGAAAGGGGGAAACACCCTCATCCTTCCTCCCATGGGAAAGGGGGAAGAAATGTCCTCACACTTTCCTCTAAGCTCACAACACAATGATGCCATACGTTTCCTCCACAGAACCCTTGTTTTTTGCTTATATATGTGAATTGGGATATTGTCTCTGGACCAGTCTTGCTGCCATTTAGTAAGCCCTTCCTATGTGGATGTATTTGGCACCTCTCTTTAGTACTCAGTATTGCTTGTCTTCTGTTGTTCTCAGTTTTAGTGCTTAATGGACACTCCAAAACAATAGAAAATATGCATTTAACTTCCTAGAATATGCATAACCCCCACATCCTGGGAGAACTCAGAGTTTAGAAACTGCCATCAAAAAAGGTGATAGCAAACAATCTGAATTGTGAAGGAAAGAGTGACTTAGTTTCTTCCTTCATTTATTCATTTATTTCCACCAAGTCAGGTCTTATTCCAAGAGCTAGATATGCCGTATGAATAAATCTAAATAGTCTCTACTATAACTGAGATTACAGTCTCATGGGAAAGGTAGACATTACAGAAGTAAATACACCAATTATTACAAATTATAATATAGGCAAAAAATTGGGTACTATGAGAAAGAACAATATGGCACATGATGGCCCGACCAGGCTTGGCTCATTTCTGTGGGCAAGGGCCTAGAAGCTGTATCAGACTATTCTCTGCTAGAATTATCAGAGAGGAGTGCTTTCTTAGGAGTGTATCAGTGATGACTAGAGCCGTATATCCAGGAGGAGTCCATGACTTCATTAATCAATTAATTAGTAGTCCCTGAGTGCTAACCATTTAATAGGTATAAGTGCTAAAAATGAAAAGAAAATGGGATACTGTTCCTTTTCTCAAGATGTTTAAAGTCTCATTGGAGATACAGCTAAATAAGAAGTTACAATGTGGGGAGCTAAGCTGAGGTTAAGCCCAGTAGTGCTATGGGAGTATCACTGTGCCTGGCCTTGGGAGATCAGCAGGAGACATTTTGGGAAGTGGACTACTTAAGTGGTTTCCTGAAGGATGAGGGGGTGCTTGACTAGACAAAGAAATGAGAGGGAGGGAAGACGAAGAATGTTTAAAGTAGAAGTAGCATGTTCAAAGACAGCTGAGTATCCCAATCAAGGAGTTTTGACCCACTAAAGTACCTCCAATAAGTGATCAGTGTGCAAAGACATGGATACTTCCTTCCTTGTAGCAACTTCTGCTGTTTATCTCAATGTGTCAGGATGTGAAAGCGATACAAAAGCACTGGTCTGGAAGCTAGAAAGAACATGATACCTCTAGAGAACTTCACAAGTGTTGAAATATATGAAGTGTAGAAAAGGATGCTGGCCAAGTTTTGGTCTTTCCCATCACACTCAAATACATACATAACAATGTTGTCATCAGTATGACCTTCAAGCTAGGAAGATCAATGACTACAGGAATGGGAATAAGATTTATTGATGAGGGAATGTTACCAGCTTTCACTATCCCAACACCATTTATGACATATTTTATTCTTGTCTCCTTTGTTCATCCACCTCCCTGAATTTCAAGGAGAATTTGGTTGTGTGTGCTTAGTTCCTGGGTTCTTACCATGTAGAATCGGGGAACAGGACTGGAGAGACCAAAGGGAAGAGGAAAAAGAACAAATGGTGAAAGCCCTGTTTTGAGGATAAAAGAGAAAATAGGACTTGATGTAGTTGTGGGGTATGCATTGAAATTGAGTAAATTTTCTTTAAGATTTGTAATTACAAATTTTGGAATTGTCTTAAAAATTACTTTAGAATTTTTCTAAAATTAGACCCTTCATCAAAAGTGAAACTGAACAGAGACTGGGCTCTATGAAACATCAGGGTTTATTAGGTGGGTGTGCTGCATATACATGCTTATGAATGGGAAAGAGTGCAATGTGGAAAATAATCTCTGGATTTGGAATGAGAATATATGATTCTTGCTTTTGACACTCAATGGTGGCATAATTTTTGATTAGCCCCTCTGATTTCTCTGACTCTCTACCACCTCAATGTCCTTATAAATGCATGTGGATATAGTACCTAACCTACATACTCCATTGGGTCAACATTAATAATAAATAAGACATGAAAGTTCCGTGAAAATTATAAGAATTTTTCCAGAGTTTCACAACAACAATAATAATAAGTGATGTCAATATTTTAAAATTGATATATAATATATGTACATATTTTGGACTATTTGTGATAATTCAATACATTTACATAATCAAATTAAGGTAATTGGGATATCTATCACCTTAAATATTTATGTTTTCTTTATGCTAGGAACATTTAAGGTATTATCTTCTAGCTATTGATGTTAATATTAACAAGAATATCTTTTAATTTTTTAAACATTATAGAATTATACACTTAGTGACTTGTAAGAAATGATAGTTGATGATGACAATGAGAAGGAGATAACAAAAAGATGACCTCCCTCAAGATTTAGTGGCAATGGCTCCAATTGAGAGAAAATGAACTGCTCATTAGGAATGACTCTCAACTTGGCAAGAGTACAATTTATACTCATCATGCTTTTTTTTTAACATTATTCTTATATGTCTGAATTCTTATTGTTCTATCTGGCAATGCCACAGTTCAGTCCCTGTATTTTCTGGTTCTGTCATGCTGCAAAATCCTGTGATAGAGGGATAGATAATAAATTATTTGACAGGAAGTATAGAAAAAAAAAAGCCTTTGTAATTCACAGTTCTGACATAATGAAAAGCTTATAATTCACTAGTGTGACCTCACAGCTGTGAATTACAAGTTTCACTTGACTTGTTCACAATTTGTCTTTGAATTTATACTAAGAAAAGTGAGAACCATATTGTCAAACTGTCACTCCATATTGATATATTACTGCTGAAGATTAAGAAACATTTTGTCAAAGAGCAGGAAAATAAAAATACTCTGAAAGAAGATGAAATTTGATACAAATGTGAAGGAGATTATGAAGAAATAAATGCCTACAAAAAGGCAGCATGCAGTGTTTGTATCTGTCCAGGGATTTGCTTTTAATTCCCCCATTCAATAGCAGCAAACTCCTATATAACACTCAATATATGCCAGGCACTCTTCTAAGCATGTTAGGTAAACACTTTTAAAACACAAGAAATCCCTAGAAGTAGGTACTATTTTATTTCCATCTGTATTTATAGGTGCACAGAGAGGTGAATCAACTTGCCTAAAGTTACACAGCTAGTAAGTGGCAGAACCAGGATTCAAAGTCAGGCCTCATGCCTCCAGAGGCCATACTCCCAAGCCTCTTTTCCACTTGGCCCTGTTAGAATGTTATTGAAGATAGAGTTGGCTGAGTCTATACCAATCTTGTATCCTTAACATCACTTTAAAAATCTCTTTGCTAGAACTTTTTTCTTGATAGTGTTGTGTCAAAAGAGTGGAAAGGAAGAAAGAGAAATCATTTTTCTTGTTTAGATCCAGGATAGATGAAGGTTCTCTATACTGCATACATATCTAGTATTCTTTTAAACCTTTCACGAATCTTTAAATAAAATATGCAAAGCAGATGGTCATTCTGATCGTACTTTGCCTTGAAACCTTATTTTAAAAAATTCAAACTTACAGAAAAGTTTTAAGGGTAAATCTCAAAACTGTTGTATACTTTTACCCAGATTCGCGAATTGTTTACATTTTGCCTCATTTTCTTGTGCACTTGTGCTCTCTCTCTGTCTCTCCCTCTTTCTTTCTCTGTCTCCAGAATTATTTGAAACTAAGAGGTAAAGTACCTCCTTATTCCCAAATATTTCAGTGTGTATTTTCTGAAAGCAAGAACATTCTTCTGACATAATAACAGTTAAATGATCAAAAACAGGAGACTTCTCATTGATGCAATACTAATACCCAATCCACAGTCCATATCCAAATTTTGTCAGTTGTCTCGATAGTGCTCTTTATAGCTATTTTTCTTCATTAGAGAAAGAAACTTCTTATTCATTTCCAAAATGACAAAAGTCTAAATAGGGGAACAGATTAGTGACTGCTGGGGTTAAGGATAGTTTGGCATGGGGAGGGGAGTGTGACCATAAAGGGGTAGCATGAAGGAGAGCTTTATGGTGATGAAGCGTTCCAAATTTTGACTGTGATGGTGGTTGCACAAATTCTATTATGTTAACATCTTCAAAAAGTTATCAATAGCTGGGTATAAAAGTAATGGATGAAGCCAGAACAAATAAATGAACAGAATACCAAAGCTGTGGTGACTTCTCAGATATAGTTAAATCAAGTTTCTCTCTGCTCAGAAGGTTCCCAGAGAGTGTCTCAGTGGGTTCATCAACTACGCATCTTGTCTCTAGGAAGGCATCTGCCTTTTCCTCTGGACTGCTCTGGCTTACTCTGGTTTTCTTTCTTCCCGTGTGTGCTGTTATCACTGCGATCTGTTGTCCAGCCATCTATCAGGCGGCCTCACAGGACTAGAAGTAGTGATTTCTTTGAACTCCTCTTTAACCCAGATATAGACTGGTTGGCTCTCTTGCTCCAGCCACTGCACCTATTCTGTTTCCTACACATTCCAACAGCATCCGGCAGGTACCCTTCACCTCCACTTACAATATGCATCATTATATAGTTTAAAAATCAACTTGCTTTGGGCTCTGAATATTTCATAGATATTTCAGTAAGAGTTCATGTGGTTTGCCCTGGCTTTTAATAGAAACTCTCTTCCATAATTCAGAATTGATTCCATAGGTCAATGACTATGAATAATAGACACCCATACTGTACCTCAGATTGCCCTTCCTCAAATTTTATTCTCTCCCCTTCCTAATCTCTTCTCAAAATTATTGCCAATTCTTAATTCAGTGGACACTTACGGAACACTTTATCTTAAAATTTAACTTTGTTAGTAGTCTCTGAACAAAATTATACACATCTGAGATGGAAATTTACAGTATCATCTAATTTCTACCTTTCTACTTCTGTTGCAGTGCTACTCTGGGGATTCTGTTCTGCTGTGAACTAGGATTCCTTGCTTTTCTCTAAAGAAGCTGCACTTATTCCTCATTTTTTGCCTTGGTCAAGCTCTTCTATTACTCCAGTTTCTGTTTCCCGGGCAGCTTTAAAATTCCACTCATCTCTGGTTGCCGACCTGTGAAGTCATCTTTTCCAATGATGCTTGCCTGATGTCTTTAACTAGTTTCCCTCTTTAGAACTTCCACTCTTTCTTGTCTTGGCACATACATTTGGCATTTTTATAATTGCCGTTTGAGAGCTCCTGGAAGGCAGGATGCACTTCCAGGTCTGTCTTGTAATCGCCACCCTTATACAGGTCTGCATTATTGCTCACCTAGACTCTTAACTCCATTCACCTCGCTCAGTATGGGCAGACAACAAATAATTTAAAAATTTAACCAATGTTTTCAAAATTTCACCAAGTTTAATTTGCTCCTTATTTGAGACCTTTTTTCAAGCTCACATTGATTAATTGATACGGGCTGTTTGAGGATAATTATTCAACGAGCTATGACTATGTTTAACTGTAGTGTTCATCATAGGAGTTGAGAGGATGCAGTTTGGGTGCAATGGTGCTGAGTTTGAATCTCCAGTGTTCCAGTTAGTAGCTGTGTGCTCTTGGGCATGTTCCTGAACTTCATTAAGTTCCATTTTCTTCATCTGAAAAGAGACTATAAGGAATGATAATATTTGCTTCCTAGAGTTGTTATGAAGATTACACACTTGGCATCACAATGATACCAAACAAGGTTTGTTTTGCCTGTGCACAGTAAGCTAATAACTATGATGCTGGGTTTTGCAAAAGAGAAAAGATTTATTCACGGCAAAACCCCAGTGAGGAGACAGGAGAATAGCTCTCAAATCTGCCTCTTCAAAGGTGGCATTTAGGGATATTTGTGGGATAAAGAAGCAGCAGCCTTCGGTGTGGGGAACGGGGTTGGAGGGAAGGAAAAGTGAGGTCATCAGTGATTTGTGCATGCGCAGT
This sequence comes from Rhinopithecus bieti, assembly GCF_001698545.2. Taxonomy (NCBI): domain Eukaryota; kingdom Metazoa; phylum Chordata; class Mammalia; order Primates; family Cercopithecidae; genus Rhinopithecus; species Rhinopithecus bieti. The sequence continues at coordinate 1,001,892 of NW_016804965.1, forward strand.
CAGGCTTCACGGCTCTTCATGGGACGCACATTCAGAAAATGGCAGCATTAGCATAATCTGAGGGAGGAGCTTTTAGCCTTCTGATGGCAAAGTGTCACCTCTGAGGCGGGTTGGTGATCTCAACAGATTCAAACTGGACACAAGCTGTCCCCCAATTCCTGAAAAACAACTTCAACCAACCATGACCAGAGTGATATATATGTTAGAGATGTTATCTATGAGGAAGCCAGTGGGGGTTTAGTTATATATTGTTTGGCTATGTGACTTTTAGCTATATAGGTTTTAAGAGCAACTAGAAGTCAGCAATTAAAAGAAAGCGAGGTAGGTTAATTTGGGTGGGCTTAATCAGGTTAGCCTTCCGTTTCCACAACTGTCACATAATAACTCAATAAATGGCAACTTCATTATGTTGGCTGCTATCGTTTTTTTTTTTTTTTTTTTTGAGACGGAGTTTCGTGTTTTTGTTTTGCAGACTGGAGTGCAATGGTGTGATCTTGGCTCTCTACAAGCTCCGTCTCCTGGGTTCGAGCGATTCTCCTGCCAAGATCTCCCAAGTAGCTGGGATTACAGGCGTGCGCCACCATGCCCGGCTAATTTGTTTGTATTTTTAGTAGAGACAAGGCTTCACCATGTTGACAAAGCTGGTCTTGAACTCCTGACCTCAGGTGATTCACCCGCCTCGGCCTCCCAAAGTGCTGGAATTTACCGCGCCTGGCTGGCTGTTATCTTTATAACTCTGATGTTATAAAGAGTTTGTGAAATAGATCCCGCTAAAAACAAGGATATATTATCCTCTTCAGATATCTCCTGTTGTGTCTGTCTGGTTCACTTAAAAAAAAAAAAAGGAAATGAGATTAGTTAGATTAGTTAAGCATATTTATTTGTAATGGCCCTATGGTAAATCCTAATGAATACTGCTGTCTTTTCCAGAGAATTATTCATTCACTAATCCATTTGGAATGGGGCCATTTGAGATTTACACATTTAACGGGGAGGGCCTGAGGTAGTCTCTTTCCCCTTTGTTGATGATGGGATATTTGCTCTTTTGCTCCTTGCCCTGAGCCACCCTCACACAGACACCTTTCTGCCTTCACTTTTCCTGGGTGTCACCTGTGAGGGTGCTTTCCTTACCCAGCGTCACGTGCTGTATTGTGGACCTCTAACACAGATGCCTTCTCACCCTCCTGGGCCCAGACACTGCACTGGCTGCTGCCCCTGCCCCTTGCCTGTGGGGTGCACCCCCACCTCACTGGAGCTCGAGCACCTGCAGGACGCCTTCCACTCTCCATGCTGACTCACACACTGTTCTGCACTGCTCTACCTTCTGTTCATCCCACTTGGGCCCTGATGCCCTGCTCTCCATGGATACCCTCCTCACCTTGCTGGGCTCTAGCACCTGGTGCTTGGCCCCTGTGGCTTGTTTCCTACTTCACCCACTGCTGGTGCCTACCTTGCTCAGCTCTATCTAACAGCTTTTGAACCAAAAGAAGGGGAGAAACGAGAAGAGGAGGGAAAGGGCAGAGGAGACTGGAAATGGCTTTTGACAGAGCTTACTCAGGCCAAGCCACAAACTCAGGGCCATCATTCATAGTTCCCTTTTGTTTTCATGGGTATCCATTCTTGGAATGATTTGAACATTCAGTCAACATCTCAATATTCTATGCCTTCCTCAGGGTACTGAAGAGGCATGTTCTCTGCAAACAGCTGTTCAGTATGATACCACCAGGGTCCTCCAGTATATTTATAGCTTTGCAATTCACTTGCATAGCTCTTCAAAAAATGTAAAAAGTAAATACTTCTAACTTATAAGGAGTATGGAATGCAATCAGTTTTAGCAAGCTTTTCTGTATATTGATTACCATTTATTTGAATGCTGTTTGAAAACTCATAAATTTGTAAAAACTTACATATTTTAACCTTGATCAAACATTATTTTTAAACACCTATTGCAATTTGGGCATTTTGCAAGTCCTGGAACAAAGAACAAAATGTCATAGTGAAACTAATTTTTATGATGAAATGATGGTTATGATATAATTATTATAATTAATGCTAAAATCTAGCTGTAATTCAACATGTTTGACCGGAGTGCTTCCACAGTGACTCAGGTTGTGACAGATTTACTCCTAGGTAATGTGATGAGCTATGGCTGGATGTTCTCATGAGTGTATGCGATGTAATGTTTATTATAACAGTATCAGTCTGTGGTGGTGAAGATTTTACACTGTGTGTTTTCTCCTAGGAAAGAATCTCAAAAAAAATACACTACTGGGTATATCAACTTTTTTGTGTGTTTCTCATAACCAAGACTACCTGAAAAGTGAGCTGCAAAGAAGCCCTGACCTTTTAAGTAAAGAGCTGCCAAAAGCTAGATTGTGATGATTGACATCGTGGTTATCACAATAGGATGAAGAGTGATTTTGCAAGTTCACCAGGCAAGAAATACAGCTGTGCTTCTTGTTATCAACAGAAGACAATACAGGCAGAATTCCATAGCTTCATTGCCTCAGTCTGGGACATTAAGGTTCAACCTCTGCAGGAGACGCATAAATATCTTTTGGATTTTCTTCAGTAAGCACACACTGGAGGTTAATAATGTGGGGATGTTTGATTCCTTGCTGTTTTAAATAATTTCATGGAAAATCTAATGCAGTAGGACACTAGTTTAGAAAGGTTATTACCCTCATCAAACGTTAGCACTTCTTTCCTATTATTTTCTACCAATTTCTTACCCTTATAGCTCCTCTCCCTTCATTTACTGCAAATGATTCTTCAAAACGACACTCTGTGGTTGGGTGGAGATGGGATTGGAGAAAGCTTAATCCCTAATCAGGACCCTGTCAGTGCTGGTAGTAGTGTGCATCTTTCTTCCTTCTTCTGCTTGCTGGAGCTTAGATACAAGGCAGAGATGTGCACTCACTGGAGGGATGTAATTGGAAACTTGTCCCTACCCCCCTCACTGGGCCGTTTTACTTAGGACTGGCGAACAGAATGGACAGGGAGCCTCCACCCAGTCACAGCCTGCAACGGCCCATCCCAGATCTTGTAAACTACTTAGTGCTCTGATTTTCTAAATTCTGGAGTCATTATTACCTCTGTGAGTGGCTGGAACTCACAACACAATAAGAATGCTCTTGGGCAGAGGCTCAGAGTAGAGTTTTCAGGGTTAAGGAATGTGGGGTTCTATGGACTGTGTGGTTCTACTCTTACTGAGTGTGAAAGAGACTGCCTGTTCACTATCCATTCTCCTCTTTTCCTAGCGGATACACAGTTTGCCTCAGTGGTCATGTGCCTCCTTTGCAAATGGGCACTATGTAAATAAGTTCTGACAAATGAGATATGAGCAGAAGTTGTTTGGATAGGACTTCTACATAAGATCCTTGAAACAGTGGGAAAAATCCCAATTAGCAATTTCTTTTTTGGCTTTTGCCTTCCCTTTGGGGTAACGAACTGTCCCGGTTTGCCTGTAGTTTTAAAGATATGGGACTTTCAGTCCTAAAATCCAGACAGTCCGAGGCAAACTGAGTAAGTTGGTCACTTTGCTTCCCTTTCTTCCAGCAGAATATAGGTGTGATGGCTGGAGTTCTGGCAGCTATCTTGTGACCATGAGGTGACACTCATGCCAAGGGTGGCTAGGTAAAGGATAAGAAGAGCTTGGTTTAATTATACCTGCCTTAGATTTCTCAGTACATGAGGAAAATAACTACCAGTTTAGTGAAGCAATATGCGTATATATGTATTTTGGGACAGAGCGTTCCTCTTTTCTAGTGATTAAATTTAATTCCGGATATATCAAGCTTCCACAAATTCCCTTACTGTTGACTTGGTTGAGGAGCCCTATTATGCCTTGTGGAGTGAAGACGCTTTCTCCTGGCTGAAGCACATTTCAGTTTTTCAGAGGGAAATGTTTTTAACATTGTGAAAATGGTTCCTACCTGGTTTGTCTGACTCCAAACTCTCTCTCATTGTAACCTAAAGCTAAATTCTTTGTTTCTAGTCCTCACCCGTTTAAAATGTACTCCCAAAAGCACCCTGAGACAGATTTGAGTGGAGCTCACAGAAGCTCTGTGTGTGGAGAAAGGCCCTTACCAAGGTTGTGGCCCTCAGTGTCCTCACTTACTGATGAGAACAGAGAGGCACAGAGAAGAGAAGAGATACAGGGACCTGGCCTTGCAGTGTACTCACTCTGATACATGATGTGCCTCTTCTGGCCTGCAGCCTGCTGTGCCACCCTGCTGCAGACAGCTGGGTTAGCCTGGTGTGACCCTGCCCAGCCTTTGATTGTGAACTTCAAAGTATACTTTCTCACTCTGTCTGGATTTCCCTTGTTTGGTTTGCTTTGGCACCTTATCACAGGAACTGCACAGCTAAAACAACACTGGCATTTAGAGCTGGAGGTTTCCGTTTTGTTTTGATTTTTCATTTTACTGTTGCGTGTGCAGGACTGACCTTAGAAATGATTGCAAGGCAGTGAAAATTAGTTCTACTACTTTTGAATATATATATACACACACACATACATGTACATATATGTGTATATATATACACATATACATACATATATACACACAAATATATATTAAATATATATACACATATATAATTGGAAAATTGGTTCTATGCATATATATATATGCAAAGGTAGTAGAACCAACTATATATATAAATATATATAAATTGTAAATATATGTATATTTGTCTTTTACCAATCTGAGTATCAGAATTATCCTTTTTCATCAAGGAAAACATAGTTCCAAGCTCATATCAAATACTCTAAAAATAATTGTTTATTAGATGAAAGAAGGTAAGAAATTGAAACACATTTTGAACACCTATTATGTGCCAGGAGCCAGGGTTCATTCCAGTTGTTTGATATCCATGCAATACCAGATGTTAACATTTTAAATATTACCTCTGGCAATGCACATGTAGCCACACTGACACACACAACTTCATGCACATGCATGCATCTGATTTACTCTTTATAAAAACCCCTATGAGGTAAGGAAAAGGGGCTCTAAACAGTTACATATTCATCCAGGGTCATCAAGTAGCCCAGCAGGGTTTTGAACTCACATCCTTCTTTTTTTTCCTTTTTTGAGGCAGTCTTGCTCTGTTGCCCAGGTTGGACTATAGTGGCGTGGTCTCGGTTCACTGCAACCTTCACATCCTGGGTTCAAGTGATTCTTGTGCCTCAGCCTACCAAGTAGCTGGGATTACAGGCACGGGCCACCACGCTGGGCTAATTTTTGTATTTTTTGTAGAGACAGGGTTTCGCCATGTTGGCCAGGGTGGTCTTGAACTCCTGGCTTCAAGTGATCCAGCTGCCTTGGCCTCCCAAAGTGCTGGGATTACAGGCGTGAGCCACTGCTCCCAACATGAACTCACATCCTTCTAACCTCAAGACAGCACTCGTTTCTACTGAGCCAGCTATTGATGATTCCCTAGTTTTCTCCTTGCAAAAGGGCTCTAAAACTGATTCACTTTTGGGGGAGAGGGAGAAGGGAATTAGCACTAATTAAATGCCTATTTTGTGTTATCCAGTATACCTTTTACATCCTTTTTTAGTTAACGTTTAGTCAGACCGTGTGAGATGGCATCATTTCCATTTTAACGCCCATCTTATAGATGAGAAGACTGAGTGTTGGAGAGATTAAGTATCTTATCTAAGGTCAAACTGCTGAAAACATAGGTTACCAATCTACTCATGCTCTGAACCACTGTATACTACTGCTTCTTATTTGTAATACTCTACAATGTGCTTTTCTCGCTTGACTGCAACATAGACATTTCTCCAGGTTAGTAAAAAATAGACAATACAGTACAAAAAACACCCTGCATAATATTCCATAGTATAGATGAACCTAATGTATGCAGCTGTCTCCCCTCCCACCCTGTCATAAACAATGCTGCAATTATTGGTTTACGTATATCCTGAGGTACTAGTATATTGATTTCTACTGGATAGATTCAAACGTGAGGATGGGCCAAAGGGTTTGGATATATTGAATTATAATACCTACTTCTAGATTATTACTATTTTAAGATTTTAAATGTGGTAAAGTATACATGACAAAATTTGCTTGTTTTTATGAAAAGTTCATAGCAATTCACACTCCTGCCACCACTGCACGAGGAGGAGACCATCCGCTTCCTCACCAGCGCAGCATGTTACTGTTTTGTAAACTTTCCTCAAGTGGGTGGGCCAATATGGGTACCTTGATATTGCTTTAATCTGATTTCCTAGACTCCTTGTGAAATTAAGTACCATATCATCTGTTTATTGATCATTTATACTCTTGGCCAAAAAATCTGATGTTTCAATCTGAAGGGTTCACAACCTTAAATTGAGAGAATAAGTTTCCATGTAAGATTTTGGGCATTGAAAGCAGGTGGAGGAGAGATGAATGTGTGAGTGTATTTAAAGTGGAAGTTTTCATGGCTTCCTTTCCGTGCCCCTGGAATAATTTATTCAGTTTATAAATTAGCCTCTAACAGTGGGTGCTTTAAAAGTGAAATAAATTACCTTCCATGTGGATTTGAAAGCTTTAGAAAAAGTAGGGAAAAAAAAAACCATTTGAGATGCTGACCAGCCAGTGTATGTTGTGTGGACTGAACAAAGTCAATGTGGAAGATTCTTCTCATCTGCGCATTTCTAAATACATTTCAGCACACTATTGGAAAGAGTTTTTCAAAGACAAATTACATGGAAGATGACTTTCCGTTTTGTACATGTGAAAAGAAAAAGGATAAAGGGTTCAGAGCTCGTGTGCTGCGGGAGGCTGTCTGCTGGGGTGGAGTTGAAACTGCTAGCACTTTCTGGTCCTGTGTGAGGACTACTAGTAAAGAATCTCTCCGTAAAGTTAAATGAACTGAATTTTTAATAAAGTTCCACTTGACAAGCTAGAAGAGAGTTGGGCCAAACTAAACAGTCATTCCCAGGAGACACTAATGCCTGGGAAGGGAGGGGGCATTGCTCCCACTGTCTTCCCTGTGATAACCCTATTGGATCACAGGTGAGGTGTTTTGAGTAGGTGGACTTGTGTCACTGGGAACCTTCTACATAAAAGTAAAATTCCGTAAGCTTAGTGGGGGAAGATTTTTGTTAGTGTGGTGAGATGGTGCCCTACCTATGAACCACATTTTAAAATGCATTTTGAGGTTTGAGTTAATAATGTGAATGACATTCAGTGAGATTGCCAAATGCTGGTAATTTACTCTCATTTTCACATTAATGTGGGCCCACCTGTGATGAATTGGAAACTAAATAAGCACATCAGTTTTAATTAGATATTTCAGAGACTGGATCTAGTTAAACAGCACTATTCATTCTTATCTATTAAATAGTGAAGAGTTTAGCACATTCTTCAGAAAAAGTTTATGCACTCCCTCCCCTCTTCACCATTTGTCCTTCCTTGTTGATTTGCAAATATTCTTTTCGGATGGAGGCTTTTAAATTCAAAAGAGCCTAGGTTTGTGCCAATAGGGAAGGAAAGAATTGTATTTAAATGTTAACAGGTAAGCAGATCATCCAGTTAATTAGTGGTATGTTGTATATTAAGATATATGAATTTACAAACCTTTAAAAAGACAAATAACATCATGGTTGCCTGGAAGATGCTGAACGGGGGCGGACACCTTGAACACTGATCCTGCAAATAGGGATCTAAAAATGCCACCAGGGTATGGCTAATAGACGCTGACTGACCTTCTATCACAGAAAAGAGCCATTTTTCAAAATTCAAGACAAGATATTACAGTGCTAATGAAGGCAAAATGTTCTCTGATGCATAAGGGTCTAGGACCTAATGAAAGAAACTAGTATAAATGTGGGAGTATCTTTGATTAATATTTGTGAAGGATGAGGAATTAATAGTAGACAAGGAGGCTTAATAATCATGTGTTCCCCTAAAAGTATTTATAGGTACAATTTTTGCATCAGTCCTAGCATCATTCTTCCGCGTCATTTCTGTAAGTACTTCTACCTGGTTAGACGCTGAACTCTGGAAGGGTGAGGCTGTGTAGCTTGCTACAGCTGTATCTCCGGAGCTCAGTATACTTGTATGCCTGTTTGTTGTCAACCTAAAATAATCAAAAGGGCCAGAATTTAGTTTGAAGAGAGTTTATTCAAGCACAAAGTTTGAGGACAGGCCACCAGAGAAGCACAGAGTCCAAAGAATGAATGTCAGTGCTCTGATGTGTAGAAGTTTGGGATCATTTATATAGATAACATTTAGGAAAGCTTAACAGAATTTCAATATCTTTCTATGTAAAGCTTAATGCACAGTTACAATCACTGATTACTTGAGGTGGTCTTTTTCTTTCTGGAAAAGTATATGTAACATTCCACACTGAAGTTGTAATGGTCATGGAGTCGTGGGCACCATCTGGTGTGAGTTAGGGACAGGCCAATAAAGGAGGCAGTTAAGATCGGTGATTGGAAGTGGGAGGTCTGGTCTCTGGTTTCTCCCAGTCATTTACAGAGCAAAATAAGGAAGGGAGTTAAGCTATGAAGAAGGGATCTATAATCTATAAGGGAGAGAGTTAAGCTTACAGAAGAAAAATAAGGAAGAGAGTTAAGCTATAATCTAAGAAGCAGACATTGCAAACATGCTGCATGACTCCGTCAGCAAGGCTTAACTTCCCCCTTGATATAATAAATTTAGAGCGTCCAGAAATGTTACTTTCTTTTATACTGTGTTTCGAGTTCCTGGTCTAAAACATTCTCTCCTTGCAGATCTCTGTCATTGCCTGTGTCCTAACTTTCCTTTCACTAAAAAGAATCATGGCAATATTTCCATGTTATTTTCCTTTGTTTTCTTGAGAGAAGAGTATTAGTTTGCCAAATGTATACTTTACTAAGCTTTTTTAGTTTTCGATTAAATTCTACATTCATGCAAAAGCAATAATTATAATAATAATAATCCAGAAAGTGTTTATAAATTCCAGAAAATCAAAGTTGCTTAAAAAATATTGACTATAGGCCGGGCGCAGTGCCTCATGCCTGTAATCCCAGCACTTTGGGAGGCCAAGGCAAGTGGATCACCTGAGATCAGGAGTTCAAGACCAGCCTTGCCAACATGGTGAAACCCCGTCTCTACTAAAAATACAAAAATCAGCTGGGCGTGGTGGCAAGCACCTGTAATCCCAGCGACTTGGGAGGCTGAGGCAGGAGAATTGCTTGAACCCGGGGGGGCGGAGGTTGCAGTGAGCCGAGATCACGCCATTGCACTCCAGCCTGAGGGACAAGAATGAGACTTTGTCTCAAAAAAAAAAAAAAAAAAAAAAATTGACTATAGTATTAATTAGAGTACTAAGAAACAAAAGAAAAAATCAATAATAGGAGATTGATAAATTATAGTTAAGCAAATTATGATAGTCATTATAATATGTATGTAGTCATGAAAATATCTGTCTAATCATTAAAATAGTATTCTAACATTTAAGGACAAAATAATTCTCCTTATATGTTAAGTAAAACAACAACCCTATATAATAAAATATGCCATTGGAGTATGATATAGTTTGATTATTTGTCCCTGTCCAAATCTCATGTTGAATTGTAATCTCCAGTGCTGGAGGTGGGGCCTGGTGGGAGGTGTTTGGATCATGGGGGCAGATCCCTCATGGCCTGGTGCTATCTTCATAATAATGAGTTCTTGCAAGATCTGATCATTTAAAAGTGTGTGGCACCTCCCCTCCCACTCTCTCTGTTGTTCCTGCTTTAGCTGTGTGCCCTACCTATACCTACTTCCTCTTCTGTCATTATTGTAAGCTTCCTAAGGCCTCCCTAGATGCTGAACAGATGTCAGCACTATGCTTCCTGTATAGCCTGCAGAATCATGAGCCAATTAAACTTGTTTTCCATCAAACCTACCCAGTTTCAGGTATTTCTTTAAAGAAATGCACGAACAGACTAATACAGAATACAGTTATATATGTTCTTTATTAGAATATAATTGAGAAATAAAAATTATACTGTATTCACACTTTTAAAAGTGTTCCTTCTCTTAAAAACAAGATTAAAGAATTTCCATTAGAACTTCTTTATAGTTTTCCAAAATTTTGACTAGGAAATGTATTACTTTTATATTCAGAAAACATGTTATGAAAATATAGAATTTCTTTAAATATAAATCTCTTTTGCTGGATTTAAAATGTGATGTAATTTTCCCATGAATCTGTCTACAGAGGAAGGTGAGTGGGCCTGAGGGAGGGGAAGATAGTGGATGGAAGAAAGCAAGAACTATTATGGGGAAAAGGAGATCGTGTGTTCTTGGGTAGTGGAGTAGTTTGAAACCTGCATGTCAATTTTCAAATCTCCCTGGAACATTCCCAGAACAGTTTACTTGAGAAAAAAAAAATACCTTAAGATTGTCCCTGTACAATTGCCACAAAGAAATCACAAATGGGGACAGAAGGAGGGAGTTGTATTTATAGACTTTAATACGAGCTCCTATGGCTTAATTTTATACTTAACTGTATAGATTTCTTTCACTCCTGCGTAAATGGGTTGGAAATTATTTTCAAGTTTCCTGCTATAGTTCTTTCCTATCTGCTTCATAAGTGACCTTAGAAAAACAATCTGATTACATATCTGCTTAAAATCTTCTAGTGAATTCTCATTGCCCTTGGGGTACCATCCAAACTCCTTACTATGGAGCACATATGTGATACTGCTGACCTGTCTCCTGCCTTCCTTTCCTTCTCATCTCCCAAACATGTCCCAGACTTCATCACAGCAGACCACTCACAGCTTTTGTGTGTATTATCCTCCATTATTAAGGTGTACTTCCTTCTAGAAGCCTCTCTGATTGCATTTCTCTGTCTGGGCCCTCTCTCCTCCCTGCCTGCATGTGTACCTTCACCACATACATTGCACTTGCCAGTGGCGTTGAAGTTGATTGGCTGTCCTGCCTTTCACCTCACGGTGTACTTCTGGGTGGGGAACAGAACATGGCCTTGTTTTATTTCAGTACCCACCACAGGCCTTTTGGACCACAGTAGGTATTTGATAAACCTTTGTTCATGAATATGAGAGTGAATGGATGGCATGTGCATAGTTATTGTTATATCTACTCCTAGTCTTGTGTAAGCTTTGTTTCATGGCTCATATCTTTGCAGACAGAATCTAGTGACCTCTTGGATTCCTTTGTCCAGTGAAAGAAGGGTGTGGTCAGTATTATAATGGCCCCCAGTCTCTGGGTCCTGTGAAGATGTTACCTTACATGTCCATAGGAACTCAGGAGATGGGTTTAAGGTTATGGACCTTAAAATAAGGAGATTATTCTGGATTATCTGGGAGGGTCCACTGTAATTACAGGCATCTTTAACTGTGGAAGAGGATGACAGAAAGAAGACAGATACAACAGAAGAACAGGCAGGAGAGAGTTGAAGTGAGAGAGGGTTTGGTTTTGAAGACCAAGGGAAGGGACCATGAGCCAAGGAATATGGGTGACCTTTGGAACCTGGGAATAGATCTCAACTGACAGCCAGCAAGAAAACAGGGGCCTGAGTCCCACAACTTCAAGGAACTGAATTCAGCTACCAATCTGCATGAACAGAAATGGATTCTTCCTTAAAGCTTCCAGAGGGGAGCACAGCATGGCTGTACCTTGATTTTAGCCCAGCAAGACCTATGTTGGGCTTCTCATCTACAGAACCGTATCCTAATAAATTTGTGTTGTTCTAAGCAATGAAGTTTGTGGTCATTTGTTACAGCAGCACAAGAAAACTAATACTGAGCTTAGAACTATTTTAGAGTGTGTGATATCTAACTCCTTGGTTGCCTATTTTGTTTATCTCTTCTTTACAAGTAAAGTACTTTCCCAAGTAAAAGGAGACAAGAAGAGAAGGAGGAGGATACCTTATAGTGGATAAAAGAAAGGGGTTTCCCTTTCTTTTATGTAGCTATGCTTTGTTAATATATGCATATCTTTTTTTGTTTGTTTGTTTTAGAGATGGGGTCTCATTATGGTGCCCAGGCTGCATTTGAACTCCTGGGCCCAAGTGATCCTCTCTCATCAGCCTCCCAATTAGTTGGGACTGCAGGAGTGTGCCACCGTGCCTGGCTGATATACTTATCTTAACTGAGTTCTGCCATTAATTTAATTAAAACATCTTTATTTGGTGAATTCATCCAAACTCCCTTCCCCTTTCCCCTGTCTTCTCCTTCCCTCCTACATACATTTCCTCTGTCTTTGTATGTTTCTTTTTCTTCCTCATCCTACTCTCACTGACCTGCTGTTCATCTCAATCACAATTGGGCAGTTTACCCAGAGAACCCACAAGCAGTGGAATCACTGAAATGCATTTTTAGAACTCTGAACAGGAATTGAAATCCTCACTTTATTCATTGCAAACACTTCCTGGAACTGTCTGGAACTGTCTGCCATTTTTCCCAAGCCCAACAGGTCTAAATGGGTGTAAGTAAGTTCACACTGTCTGCTTCTGTTCTTTTCCTGATCCCGTTTTTGGATTTTCATTGCTCAATTTCACCAGGTGTACAAGTGTCACACAATCTCTCAGGGAGCCTCCGATGAACTAGATGAATTTTGAAATGGCACTGCTCTGTTTCCCTTATAGCCTGTGTCACTTGAGAAGACGGCATTGTCTTTTTTATGATTGTTGCTCCAAACATCCCAAGACCATGGTCTGCATTAGAACATGTAGAACATGCTCTAGGATGTGATAAAAAGAACACTGGCATGGATGGGAATCAGGAAATCCAGGTTCCAGTTTCAGCCCTAAGACCATGTAAACTCAGAGAAGCATCCATTCATTTTATTCATTGTATATACATTATATGTTATACAACGAATATATATATATATACATTCCCTGAACTCTGACAATAAGCCAATGTTGTACTGGTCATGTGGGTTACAAAGATGAATTAGATGTAGTTTCTTTTTCTTCAAGGAGCACACAGTTTAGTGAGCGGGAGAGATAAGTAAAGAAACATTTACAACATTGTGATATGTACAGCTACAGAAGTGGGCACCAGTTACCATGGGGCTTTAGAGGAGGCAGTGATTCATCTGCTTTGTTTAGGGACAGGAACAGAAAATGAGCAGCATGTTGAAGGATGAGTTGAAGTTTGCCAGTTGGGGAAAGGGAAAAGGTATTCCATGCAAAGAGAACGTGTGCAAAGTCATAGACTCATGGGCCTGCACAACCCATTACGGCCCACATGGGAGAAGCATGTTGTTGGTCTGTGTGCTGAAGGAAGGGGCAGCAGTGGGTCATGGGGGCATGAGACTAGAAGAGATGTCTGGAAGTATGAAATCAGAGAAAATGACTATATTGATGGCCTGACTTTTCTTAGTTATGAAATATTATTTGTTATTGGCCCTTCCACAGATAAGATTCTATAGTTCAAATTGTGATTATTTTCCATTATGAACTAAACTTCATGGTTGCATGGTGCTTAAAAAATTTATATGCACAATCTTGTGACATAGGTTGCTATGGAATTGAGATTTGTGTGTGTGATATATGGAAACTGGAAACTGGGACACTTGGGAGGCGGAGGTTGCAGTAAGCTGAGATCGTGCCATTGTACTCCAGCCTGAGTGAGAGGGCGAGACTCTGTCTCAAAAAAAAAAAGATCTTCTTTAGTACTCTGCCTTTTCTAAGTGCTAGATGTAGATCAATTTTTATTTATCTCCCTTGGAATACAGTATGTTTCCTAGATCGATGAATTCATATTCTTATTAGTTTATTAGTTTTGCAAAATTTTCAGCCATTATCTTTTTAAATATTGCCTTTTCTTCCCCACCTCCCTCTGTTATTTCCTTTTGTGTTTCTGGGTAGTTGTAGCCTCATTTTACCCATCGTATCTCTTAGCTTCTTAGTATATTTTCTTATCTTGCTAAGCTACTTTAAGGATATTCCCATCAGAGTGCTCATGTTCCATGGGCAACAGTGCCTGATTTGCTCTTTACCCTGTTTGTTGAGTTTTTCTTTTAAATTAAGAAGCTCTACAAATTTCCCCCCTAAAGTGTCATTTTTTTTCAAATCTGCCTGTTCATTTGGATACCTTCCTGTTATGTGTTCATCTTAGTTGTTGTGCATAATATTTCTATAAACATTAGAAAAATGTGTACTTACTTATTCTCATGTTCCATTTTCTATATCTGTAGTATTTTGTGCAGCCAATTCTGTTGTTTGTTACTTTTTGTCGCTTTTACTTCTAGTGATTTGTATTCTTAAATGCTTGCTGATTGTTTTTCCATTGTAAACTCATTGATTGATTATCACGCGATAATCATGTGGATCTACATTAGAGTAGAGTAGTTTTCCTCCACAGAGGACTTCTTCCTTCAGCTTTTCTCCTTGGTTTTGGTTAGCACAGAGGCTAGGCTCAGTTTTTCCTTCTTATCATTGAATTGCATCTCAATATCCAAATAACAGTGGTGATATTAACATCCACCCATAGGGTAATCCAGACCCACCTGCTGACAGTTGTTTATTTTGGGAGCAGGAAGAGTGGTCCTTGGAGACCTCACATGTTTCCTTCAAGAAAAGCAATGGAATGGAGTTTGTCCCATTCAAAATACATCCTTTCTGCTGCAACATTATCCCTCAGATTATCTAGCCAGCCATAATGCTAGAAGCGAAAGTTGCTAGTTTTTTAAATTAAAAAATTGTTTTGAACAATAAAAATATTTATTATCTAACTTAAGACATCTACGTAGGCATTCCAGATATGCTTCACTAGTTCTATGATGCCTTAAGGACTTTTCCTACCTTTTGGTTTGACTGACCTCTGTTTATTGGGAGTAAATATCTCTCTAACAGTTGCCAAATGGCTGCAGAAGTTCCAAGCATCCTAAATTCACACAACAAAAACCCTTTCTAGGGTTTTGAAATCCTATTTTCATTCTGTATTTCTATCTAGTATTATTTTCCTTTAGCTTAAATAACTTTTTTTAGTAAAATTTTGTCATATAATCTGCTGGTAATTAATTGTGTGTCTTCAATTTTGCATTAAAATATTTATTTTACCTTCATTTTTTGAAGTTTTTTTGGCATGGCATTAAAGTGTAGCTTGATGGGATTTTTTTTCTGTATTTTAAAGAAGTCATTTTATTGTCATTTGGCTTTCATAGCTCTTGACAAATAGTCAGTCATCAGTCTTACTAATGCTCCTTTGCAGGGTCCTTTGAAAAATTATCTCTGACTGCTTTTAAGGGTGTTCTCTTTGTCTTTGATTTTCAGCATCTGATTAGATTATGGCCCTGTGTGGTTTCTCTTGTATTTATTCTGCCTGAGGTTCCCTGAGGTTTTTGATATTTTTGGAATATTCTCAGCAATTGTTTTTCCAAATATTGCTTTGCTCCATTCTCTCCTTTCTCTTATTTTGGGACTCCAATTGCATGTATGTTATAACTATTGATCATGTCTTACATATATATTTTGCTTTTTTACTTTATTATTTTTTCCTACTAGTGATTTAATGTGAATATTTTTTATTATTTTTTCATTGAACATTCCAATCCCATCTTCTGATGGGTCCAGTCTGCTGACAAACTCATCCAGCAAGTTTTTAATTTCAGACATCCTGTTTTGGTCCCTTAGCTTTAAATAATTCCTTAATTTTTTTTCACAGATTACATTCCTAAAACATGGTTAACCATTAAGGAAATGCATTTTATCAATATTAATAAGGCCTAATTTAATGTCTACTTATCATGATGACAATTAGAATAAACAACCAAATAAATGTGCAACTTTAACCCCTTCATATGGGACTTTAAGTTTTACAAATTGCTTTCCTATTTCTGTGTCATTTGAAACTCACCATGTGAGATATGTAAGGAAAGTATCACTATTTCTTTCTTTATGATTATAAGGAAACTAAACCTGTAATGGCAGAGCAAAGTGTCTGTGTTTTCTGACGACAAACTTCTTGTTTTCATCCATTACATGATGCTGCTTCAAAGCACATGTGCAGTCAGTGGACAAGGAGGAGAATAATAATATCAAATTAAAAAGATATTAAATTTTCTTCTAATGACTATTATTTAAATATATAGTCTCAGAACTGGAAGAGAAGAGAATATCCTAAGGAGGATCACCTAATCCATGCCCTTATATAGTAGTATATTGCTTTAGTAAAAGATTTCTTCTTAAGCTAGTGAACCTATATCTGGAACTTGCAAGACAGGGAAACTTCTTTGTCATCTTTAATTTGACTGTTTATCTAAAACCATGGAACAGATGCTGAATAGATTTTTAACTGGCATTTACTCTTGAGAAAAATAGGAATGGTAAGGTCTATCTGACAGTTTTACAACATTCAAAATTTAGAGACACTATTTTCATTGGCTTCTTAAAAAGCCTAGGCTAAATTTATTTGAAACCTAGAGTTCAAAAAAGATGCTGATATAGTTTCATAGTTAATTGTTTGCAAAATGGATGCTGATAGTTCATGCTAACTTTATTTTATTGTATATACTTTTTATAATTTAATTGCATATCAGTGGGTACCTACCTTTGTTTTCTAAGTTTTGTAGTAGTTTTACTCTGAAGCAGTAAATTTAGGACTTTTGATATTAATAAACCTTTAGAGAAAGAGTCTATTGGTTCTTTTATAACTCAATGTAATTATCCCCCGATATAAGGAATTATTTACAAGGATAGTAACCAGTTTAATATACATATGCGATATAATATAAATAATGTGTTTTACTTGATTTACAAAAGACTAGCACTTCACATACAACATTTTTCAAAAACCTCACTCTATAGACTACAAATTTTGGTAGTAGTAAAAAAATTAGCATTGATAGTAGTTATTAGCCACAAGCTTTGATCTAGTTTGCTGTGATGGCACCAATTCTGGACAACTGTCTAACAAATGGGGATTTTGGTCATCAATGACAAAAAAAGAAAGTATGTGAACAGCTGTGTGTGAACTCATTACCACTGCTGGAGAGATGATCTAAAGAGAAAATTCTGTCACAGAATATAACAATAACATCATCTTTAGATATAAGATATACATTTGCTGCACTATAATAACTTTCTCTGGGCACATTTGTAATTGGTGAATGGATTATTTTTACATTTCATTTGGGGCTGAGAAAATTAAGGCTTTTATTTTGTCAGGATTATTTGCTGTGAAATACTTAACTCATTGTGGCTTGTGAATATGGCTAGCTATATATGTGTATATGTACATGTATTTTTGCTCTATCTGAGGATCTTCAGCCTTCAAAGGGATCTTGAAGACATTGTCATAAGAACTTTAAAAACCTCATTGATTAGGCTTTCAGATCCAAATCTCTTCTGAAGAGAGAAGTCATTAGGAACACTGAAAAGACTGTGATCCAGAAGAGAAGGAGATGTTGTCAAGCTTTTACTTTTACCATATGGAAAGGGCATCCAGTGCTCATTTTTCTACTTCGCTAAGCCATATCAATTTTAATCCAGCACATGAAACGAACTATGGGTGTACTATTTCAGCTCTTAATATTCAATGCCAGGTCCTAGTTTTGGCAAATCCTAAGTAAAAGGAAATAATATTCATTAATTTCTACCTCCCTTTCTTTCACCTTCCATGGGGCCCTGCCAGAAGCGGGGTTAGATTGCCAGCCAGGAGGTACACTTCACACTCTGAGAGGTGCTATTCATAAGCATATTATCCTCTTCTATGACTCCAGCCTAAATCCACAGCTGAACAGTAGGATGCTGCTTGCTAATGTTGATCATTCTGGCAAAACAGACTGACAATTCTGCAAACCAGTATAACTAGTGAGTTTTGTTTTGCAGCTGAATTTCTAAATTATATGAGAATTTTGTGATATAAAATGGCCTCTGCTGCTGTCCTTTTCTACTTTTGCCTTCAATATCTGTGCCCCTTCTTTCTTCCTATCTCAAAGTTCATTTCTTAGCACTGCAATAAAAATGTAACTGTACCATTATCAAGAAAACAAGCTTCAGTGGTTCGACTTAGACACAGCTTAGATGTGTCTAAATTATTAGTTTGTTATTTGTTTTTAAATTTCCAGGAAAGGAAAATTAACTGACGATCCATTGTTTCACACTGGCTACATCTAAATGAAACCATGACAATTTCTACAGCAGATTTACCTTCCTAATTATGCTTGGCGAATGTTTCCACTGACTGATGGAAAGAGATGGTTGCCTGGGAGAATGCCAAATGGCAGAAGGAAGTCTGACCTGAGATTAAAAATGTCCAAGGGTAAATTCCTGAGTGGACAATCTGCAATAAGATTTAAAAAAGAGCTGATGATCTGAATATCATTATTCCTTCAACTCTGGGTCCACCTTTCCCTTGATTTTGGAAAACAAAACAAAACAAAATTAAAAAAAAAAACCTTCTTGGTGCACTTTAACCTTGATAATATGTGAGAGAATAAAGACATTTCCCTATGCCTCCAGAGTTTCAGCACAAGATTATGAAAAGAAGAAATATTTGCAAATGGGACTAGCATCACAACATTCTGGGAAAATTGCCTGGCTTCCCCATTCTATAGCTCTCTTCTCTTGCCATTTAAGTCACTTGACTCCTAACTGCAGGCTCTGTGATCTTGGAAGCCCTGGGTCCAATCTTGACTATAGACAGGACAAATTACAGGGACTTAGAGCCTAGTCTGCTGGGCCTCAGCATGCTGGCATTCGTCATATCTGGACCACATGGCAGGGTGGAGAAAATGGGGAGGAGTTCAGTAATCTGGAATTAGACTCATTCATGAGGCTGGGCTGGGCAATGGGGGACAGACTCAACTGTAGGAAATTAGGCACTGAAATTAGGAGAAAAGAAGGAAGATCAGCCATTCTTTCTGAACACATTCTGCAAAAGTGATTCACAGCCAATGTTTTAAAAAATGGTTATTTAAAAAGTCTCAGAGAAAGCAGTGTAAATTAAGTGATTAAAAATCAGTGATTAGACCATGAGATATAGAAAAAGTAGTCCAATATCAGTCCCTTCTGGGCATTTGCTCCCATACCAATCCATGGCACAGATTCTGTTCCCAGACTTGTTTTCCCTAGAGTTAGAACCTGGCTGTATCTTTGAGTGGAGCCTGGTCTGAAAGGTAGACAGATGATCTGGAGACTATGGCTGAAAACAGGTTGCAATTTTTTGATGGAGTAGGTGGAAAGAAAATACAATACCAGGTCACCAAAATATCCTCAGAAACTTGATTTTAACATGCCCAAAAGTATGAGTTCCCATCTCCTCCATCCAATTTGAACCTGCTCCATACTCACCATACATTTAATTGTTAATTGCATAAATACGTATAGTTATTTGTTCATCAACCCCAGGCAATCTTATTCTAGGAATGGCCCTGGTCATTGCCTTAATCCAAGCTTTCATTATCAGCTGGACTGTAGGACCAGCCTCTTTCATTTTTTTTTTTTTCCTTCATTCTCAACAATCTTCCAGTAGGTGCTCTTCCTTAAAACACATTTGATTATGTCATTCCCTCCTTAGTGATCTCCAGTATTCAGTGTGACAAACAAGAGACTTTACAGTTTGGCTTCCACTTACCCCTCCAGCCCCATTTCTTGCTGTTCTTGTATCTTCCCACTCTGCACCACAGCTACACTGACATTCTCCAATTTTCCAAACTGACTTTGGCCTATTATTACTCTGATATTCTTTCTGTTTCTCTCTCCCTGCACTCTCTATTTACCAAATAGAAGTGGGACAGCATGGCTTTTTCCTTATGGTAAAAGAATTATCTAGGATGAAAAGAACCACCTTACTATAGTAAGGTAGCATTGATGCATAATAAATTACTAATACATCACAAGACAAATCGCAGGTTATATTGAGATACTGATGTGCTCCTGATATAGTGTGGATCCGTGTCCCCACACAAATCTCATGTTGAACTGTAATCCCCAATGTTGGGGGGGTGACTGGGTGAGAGGTGATTGGATCATGGGGGCAGGCTTCCCTCTTGCTGTTCTCATCATAGTAAGTGAGTTCTCATGAGATCTGGTGGTTTAAAAGTGTGTGGCACTTCCCCCTTCACTTTCTCTCTCTCCTGCCACCATGTGAAGATGTACTTGCTTCCCCTCTGCATTCTACCATGACAGTAAGTTTCCTGAGGCCTCCCAGTCATGCTTCCTGTACAGCTTGTGGAACTATCAGTTAACTTCTTTTCTTTATAAGTTACCCAGTCTCAGGTAGTTCTTTATAGCAGCGTAAAAACAGATTAATACAGCCTCTATTCGATAAAACCATTAGAAGAATAGATAAAGAGTGAGAAGAAGCTTATTGCTGGTCTTGGGTGTTCTCTACGTGATATTTTTAAAAGGCTTAACAAACCAGTGTACAAAATACCAAATATACACTTTTTGAAAAATGAATTCTCAGTCAATATGCTTACGAAAGTAAAAAGTTTCATGTTGTTCAAGCAGTCTAATTGAGTAGTTTCTTATATCTAAAGTCTTTATCTAAAGAAAGAAAGCTTGGACTTGAAGAAGAACAAGAATGCAATTTAAATGAATAATGTGGCATTAAAAGTCATACCTGGGCTGGGTGTGGAGGCTCACACCTGTAATCTCAGCATCTCAGGAGGCAGAGGTGGAAGGATTGCTTGAGGCCAGGAGGTTGAGGCCAACATGGGCAGCCTAATGAGACTCTGCCTCTATTTAAAAAAAAAAAAACTGTCATGGAATAGTGGTGTGTGCCTGTGGTCCCAACTACTCAGGATGCTAAGATTAGAGGATCACTTGAGCCTAGGAGTTTGAGGCTGCAGCAAGCTGTGATTGTGTCACTGAACTCCCAGCCTGGGCAACAGAGCAAGACCCCATGTCTCAAACAAAAGCTGTAGCTCTAAAAATAATGTATATATTTCTCCAACTATATTCACATTTCATGTTTTGTTCCTGTTTCTGGTAAAAGATTCTAAATACCAAATAAAACACAATGTCCTACTAGTTTATCAAAAGGATATATTAAAGAAAAAGGACTGGAATAATCCAGAATGAAATTTTCAAGGCAAAAATAATGTCCCTGATCTCAGTAGGGTTGTGATATGCTCTCTGCAGAACCTATTGCTCCTGGTTTTTCAATTACAACTTTGAATCATATTCCTTGATTAGTAACAAGCAATCAATCATAATTAATTAGTTAAAATGTTCAACCGTTAAAATCATTACCATTAATTAAAATAATTATCTCTATTTTGGCTGCACTTCATTACCATTTTGGGGATATGCATTGCTTTACTGTACCTTGTGTTCTTAGTACAGCTTCTCAGTGAACACAAGGCATACAGCAGATAATCTGTCTGCTACTTTAAAAATGACTACTTGAATAAGGTTTTGGACTTCGTTGTTCTTGTTGCATCTGGGAAAGCATTTTACTACAGTGTTATGAGCTTTATTAAGAAAACTCTTTGAAATGGATGTTGGCCCATCACAGACTGCTGGGCAGTGAAGATTTTTGAAAGAATTTGTGCCTTGGAAGAAAATGCTTATTTTATTCTCTGAAAATGGGGGTTTAGGAATTTTCTGGTACACAGAGGTTCTTCCAAAGTCTTGGTCTTTGAAGGAAATAGCTATTGAGCTTCCTTCCTGGTGTCTCATGGCACAAATTTGTCAGTAGGACAGACATCGGGGTTTAATCAGAGGTGATCTTATATTGTCAGATTGTATGCTTTGTCAGGACAGAGATTTTGTGTTGTGCTCTGGGCCTCCAGGGTGTGTGCAATGCTGAGCACCTCAGAGGAGTTCAATAAGTATTTGCTGAAAGAACAAATTGTTTCTTAGAGAGTGTTCTGAATATGCTATAATGTTACTTCTAAACACACACAGACACACAGACACACACACACACAGCAAAATGATTTATAACTCCTTTAGTATTTATAACCATGTTGTAGAATATGACATTTTATCCTAATTTTGAAGCAAAAATCATTTCTAAGTCTTTTTTATTCTAATATCACAAATTTATATTCTTTCTAAAATTTTTTTGTGTGAATTTTTTTTTTTTTTTTTTTGAAGACAGAGTCTTGCTCTGTTATCCCGGCTGGAGTGCAATGACGTGATCTTGGCTCACTGCACTTCTGTCTCCCGAGTTCAAGCGATTCTCCTGCCTCCGGCTCCCAAGTAGCTGTCTTTCTAAAATTTTATACTGTGCTTAAATAGGGTTGCCAGATCAACTTGACTGACTTCCTGAATTTCCAGTAGTTGAAACCTGTTTTTATTTATCTCTTTTTCAGTAAATGTATAGCTTCATGCCTAAACTAATGTTTTTATCCGGTTTCTTTCCCCTTGGTGTTTGGAAAATGTGATCACAGAGCTTTGTTAGTGAAATGGAAGTCTCATGTGGTATGTCCTTTAGACATTCATTGTTTTTAGATGTCCTTATTTTATTTTATTTTATTATTATTATTTTTGAGACAGAGTCTTGCTCTGTCGTTCAGGCTGGAGTGCAGTGAGGCGATCTTGACTCATGGCAAACTCTGCTTCCCAGGTTCACACCATTCTCCTGCCTCAGGCTCCCGAGTAGCTGGGACTACAGGCGCCTGCCACCACGCCCGGCTAATTTTTTGTATTTTTAGTAGAGATGGAGTTACACCATATTAGCCAGGATGGTCTCGATCTCCTGACCTCGTGATCCGCCCGCATTGGCCTCCCAAAGTGCTGGGATTACAGGCGTGAACCACGGCGCCCGGCCCTGTTTTTAGATGTTCTTGAAAGTTCCTCCTTTCCTTTTCAGTTTGTTTCTACTTTGTATGACCGTTACATGATGGCTCTGTACTTGTGTGTTCTCTAACAATATAATTTGGATGACTTTAGTAACCAGGCAGTGATCTGAACTGACATAAGAAGTCCTCCTTTCATTCTAGATAGAATAATATAATAATAATAATCAGAACTCAAAACAAGTTTCCAGGTGGCAGAAATGATGAGGGAACCAATAACATTCAGAAGCAATTGAGGCTGCACGGCTTACCAGGAAAGTCAAATTGGTTATGTACTTGGAAAGTTGATGTAGAGCTGAGAAATCAGGCTATGAATCCTGCATACAGCATTAGAGCCTGAACACAGCTCCCAGTATACACCAGAAGCTGCCTGCTCAACTCAGACTGGGTAGAATTGAGTCAGCCCTGGAATACTGAGACCCCTGTAGCATTAGGATGTGGGCCAGAGTTCATCCATGGCTTGATCCAGAAATACAAGCAAAATCTTCTCCAGAACACGAGTCATAGCAGAGGAAATTGTGAAACAATCTCTACAAGCCAGGACAAGTGCTTAATCTTGCAGAAGATAAGTGCCACCAAATGTGATGAATTCACAGAAAGAAACAAATCTTAACACACAAGGGAAGCTAATATCATGAGAGATAGTCTAAAGATGCAATAGATGGTCACATTCAAGGAAATACAAATGACAAGACAACATGAAAGAGAATATATTTAAAATTTTCAAAAAGATACGGGAAGTAATAGAATTCATAAGAACTGAAATTACAAACAAAAAACATGAAAAAAGTGGAAGTTCTATAAATGAAAAAAATCTATCAAAACAATAGCAACAAAAGAATATACCATCACTGCATAAGTTGAACAATAGTCTAGATACAGGAAGGGAAAGGACTGGTGAAGTAAAGTAGATGACAAAATTGAGGAAATCTCTGCTGAGAGATAAGGAGTTATATAAAATGAAGATGTTAAGAGACATAGAAGTTATAGAAGATAGAATGGAAAACTACAATGTTTTATATTAGGACATTTAGAATGTAAAATAAAAAAGAAAAGAGAAAGGCAATATTTGAGGAGGTAATGACAGAGTTTTCTAAAATGGAAAAAGGTGTATGCAAGCAAGGTAGATATAAACAAATCCACATCTAGGCACATCATAGTGAAATTATAGAACTCTTAAAAAAAAGGAAAAAAATTTCAATGTACCAGAGAGAAAAGGCAAGTTGATCTTGAAACAAATAACAATTCAAAATACAGGAATTAATTGCCAGGAACAATAGATACTAGAAAATAATGAAATCCTACCCCAAAGCAATGAGGGAAAATAACTTGAAACTAAAATTATATCATGTAAGAGTGACAAAGACATTTCCAGATGTACATAGACAAAGCACATTCCCATTTCCGCCACTGAATAAAATGCTCAGGCAGAGGTTACTGAGCAATGGGCTCTATGTCTGGTGCACATAGAAGCCAACATTATAGCACTGGCTTTTGAGAAAAGAAGGCTTTATTGAGAGCTGACTGGCAGGGAGACAGGAGGTGATGTTCAAATCTGTCTGCCTGCCCTGGAGCCTAGGAGAAGATTTCATAGGCAGAGGGTGACAATGAGAGAGACAGAAAAATGCAATGAGTCATGATCTGATTGGGTCATGAAAAGAGGTGATGCTGTGTCTTTGGTTTTTAGTTCTGCTCTGCAACAAAACAGGGCACTCCTTGTTCCTTAATTCCGCCCCTCTGTGGTGATCTGAGCACTTAGGTTCTGCACGTGATTGACTTTTTCGTTCTGGCTGGTTCCTGGGTCACAAATGGGGCATGCTTGGTTCATGCACAGTTTTCATGACCTGCAACCTGAGGGTCCTTTGCACGGAGAAACAACTCATCCTTTTGTCACATCATATTACTGACAAAGTTGAATCAGACTTGAACTGGTTCTGTGGTTAGATACTTCAGAAAGAGAGAAAATGAACCCAAATGCAATAAGAGATTGTAAGCAAAGAACCCAATCAAACATACTGGCAATCCTAAATGTATATTGACTAATAAATGGTGGCACTATTCGCTAGTTTGGAGGGGGGTGTTAAAATGTTAAAATGATGGTTAAGATATTAGATATCAGTAACATCAAAGGTTTGAGTATATAATGCTATTTGGACAGAAGTAGAGACATTTTAAGATGCATGTCTTGTTTGGGTGCAGGGTGGAGATGTTTTAAACTTAATAGTTTGTTGAAAAAATAACATTAAACACGCATGTTATGTGGGTTTATGTAGGGTAACTTTAAAAAGAAACACCAAGTTTATGATGATGTTGCCTCCTTAGGAAGAGATTGCCTCTGTGAAGAGCGGGTAGGGAAACTGGATTTGAGAAAGTGGGCTGTGAGGGCGTCATTGTTATCAGAGGCATGTGTTATAGACAGGCATGACCTAGGGTCTCAGCTTCCTGGCCTGAATGCCAGCTCTACTCTTGTTATGGGTTGAATCGTGTCCTTCACAATTCATATGTTGAAGCCCAGTACCTCAGAATATGGCTGTGTATGGAGATACATTTTCAAAAACCTTTAAAAAATTGTATAAATCTAAGGTTTACAATATGGTGTTTTGATATACATATTCATAATGAAGTGATTACTACAGGCAAGCAAACTAACATATCCATCTCCTCACATAGTTACTGCCTGTCTGTGTGTGCATGGAGTGGGGGTGGGGTGGTGAGATCACGTGAAACATACCTTCTCAGCAAATTTCAAGTATACAATATGGTATTGCCAACAGTAGTCCTCATGCTGTACATTAGATGTCAAGCCTTAATCATCCTATATAAATGCAGCTTTCTACCCATTGATCAACAACTCCTCACGTCCCTACCTTCTCCACCTGGTATCATTGTTCTATTCTCTGTTTCTATGTATTTGACTTTTTCAGATTCCACATAGAAACGAAGTCATTATTTTTCTTTCTGTCTGGCTTGTTTCACTAAGCATAATGCTTCCAGGTTCATCCATGTTCTGGCAAATGGTGAAATCTCCTTTTATTTACAAGGTGGAATAATATTCCATTACATATATATCTCATAATTTCTTTCTCATCTGTCAATGGATATTTAGATTGTTTCCATATCTTGGCTTTTGCAAATAAGCTCTACTTAAGTTAGAATGAGGTCACTAAGTTTGGCCTTACCTCAATATGGCTGGACTCCTTATAAGAAGAGGAGGTTGGGAAGTGGAGACACACAGAGGTAGGAAGCTATGAAGTCATGGGGAGAAGATGGCCATCTATTCACCAAAGAGAGAGGCCTTGGAACTAGCCAACCCAGCTGACACCTTGATCTCAAACTTTTAGCTTCCAGATTGTGAGAAAATAAATTCTGTTGTGCAACAAAGTCTGTGGTATTTTGTTATGGCAGCCCTAGCTGACTAATATAGCCTCTTAAAACTGTGTGATTTGGCACATGCTTAAGATTCTATTACCTCAGATTCCTCTCTGTAAAACTGAGATAATAACAACCTGTCTCATAGGGTT
Source organism: Rhinopithecus bieti (assembly GCF_001698545.2). Taxonomy (NCBI): domain Eukaryota; kingdom Metazoa; phylum Chordata; class Mammalia; order Primates; family Cercopithecidae; genus Rhinopithecus; species Rhinopithecus bieti. The sequence goes on from NW_016804965.1 coordinate 1,028,113, forward strand.
TTGTAAGATTTAATCAAATTAATGTATGTAAAGCAATTGGAATATTGCCAGTACATGATTAATCCTCAATAAATGTTAGTTATCATTATTTCTTTTATTAAAAATATTAAATGTGACAAATTATTAACACTGATTAACTGTGAGTAGTTGGAATATAAGTATTTGTTATATTATGTTTGGTAGTTTTAGGCAATTTTAAACATTATTCTGAGCAAAAGTAAATCTATTCTCTATTATCTACCTCCTGTAGGGACTTGAAAGCAAATAGAATACTGCAATTGATGTTGTGGTAGAGAGTGTATTAACAGCACTATTTATCTGAAGAATATTTTTAAAGCATCCACTATGTGCCATATACTAAGTTGATTCTTTGAGTATTACATATTAACCAATTGTCTTTCTCTTTTGAGGGTTTTTTACTACCAAGAAAATTATTTTCAGAACTTATGATCTATTCTATAATTCCATGTCTGCCCACGGCTTGGCACATGGGCATTTGCCCAGCAGAGCTTATTATAGACAGACAGCCCAAATGCTTTATATCTCTGCTTAGAGAATTTGATGCATCTGCAGTAATGAAGAAAGCTACTTGAGAAGAATTAACGATTTTGCTAATCAGCTTATTAATTTAATTTATGAGGTCTCCAGAATACAAAGGCAAAAGGAGTAGGTGACTGTGAGACCAGAAATGTCTCTGGAAGTCAGAATTAATGATATGCTAGCCAGGGTCCCTTTGTGCTTGAGCCTCATCCAGATGCATCCAGCTATAAAAGAATAATGTGAAAACTCATTAATTGGGAATCCTGTACAACTTCAAAAACAGATCTTCACTCCAAGGGTGAATTTTCTGACAACCTCCTAAAGCCTCAAAGTTGTGGGGAAAAGCTCTGTCAAACCTACAACTCACCATGATAGTTCCAAGAAACACCCAGTAAGGCCTCGAAGAAGCTCATCTCATTTAAAAATGTATCCATCATTAAAACACTTTACTTGATTTTGCTAAAGTCCCATCCTTATTCCATGTAACTGCTGCCTCTCTGTTAGCTCCAACATTTATTCTTCTTTTGAAGGTAGTCACATGTTGACACAACTGTTATATTGTGTCAGTTGCCTGTGATAAAGTGGGGGTATTAGCACCATGTCTTCCAGTCTCGCCTTTACCCCATCAGGTAGAAGATTTAAGTGATTAATGTGAATTGACACTGTTAAATTACAACATAGGAAGAGATGTTAATGATAAGGCATAAACCATGGTTTATACGATGCCATTTTTTACTGCATATGAACCTCTCAAGGAATAGAATACATTGTAGAAAGCTCCTTAGAAACTCTGGCATTGTGAAAAGAGTCCTGTCAGAGTTGGAAGACATGGATTCTCAGTTTGGCCCCTCACTTTCTAGTTACTTGACCTTGAGTGAGTTCCTCAACTTTCTTGAACCTTGCATTACACATTTGTACACAGACAATGATAACATTTACTCTGCAGTGTTGGGTGAGGATGAAATGAGATCGTTTATATAAAACTGCATAGTGCAGTGCCTGGCATAAAGTGAATCTTAACAAAAGCAGTTTTGGGATTTTTTTTTTTTTAACTGAAGTTAAACTGATTCTATTGTGTCAAATTTTATAAATCGACATAATAAACACCTAATGAGTGCCTACTTTTTTCTAGGTGCTATGCCCAGAGCTGGAAATGCAGAGATGAGTAATACGAGGTTTTCAACCTGGTGGGGAGTAAAGACCTAAATCCAAACCGATGAGTTCTACTGTAAAGACGTACAAGCTACAGTGAAAATATAGAGATGTGAGAAATCAATACCTCAGTGCCTGCAGGACCAGGAGTCTTCACAGATGCACAGGCTAAGGTTAGGTTGTGATTCATTCGAGCTGCTATACCAAATTACCATAGACTGGGTGGCTTAACCAGTAAACATTTATTTCTCACAGTCCTGGGTGCTGGAAAGTCCAGGATCAGGGTGCCAGCAGATCCATTGTCTGCTGGGGGCCCACTTCCTGGCTTTCAGATGGCTGTCTTCTTGTCTCCTCACGTATATTCGGTTGATAGTAGGTTAGGTCTTGTTAAATTGAGTTTATCATGAGGACAAGAGAATAAAGGATCCACAAGGCACCACTGCAGTGCAGGGACATGGGAGTACAGACCAGATTGTCACGCTTGGGAAACTTCAAGTGACCAAGAGTTCTGTTGTGGCCAGAGCATATTGTACCAGGAGCCTCTGGTGGTCAGTGGGCTGGGGATCAGGCTGTAAAGTTAGTCAGGATCCGATCAGAAGAACGTGTGTGTGTGTGTGCCCAAGCATGCACCCCTGTGCCCGCCTCTGCAGCAATGGTGCCCTCTGGCACCAGCAGCTGAACTCGCAATCTGTTCCCCTAGCTGGTCAGGGCCTGGGGCTCCCTGCTGCTGTTGCAGGCCCACTGCCCCACTCGCTCTTCTCCTGAGGTTTGCCTTCCCTCCCCTTCAGTCCCTGGCCTGCTCATCTTCCTAGCACTCATCTCCAAAAGCTTATCAGACAGCACCATCTGCTAACTTCTGGCTGCCTCCACAGGGCATAGCAGCTGAGGGCAGCCATGAGAACTAAAGCAGGCCTTTCGCCACGTTCTTACCCCATGAGGCGCCTCCTCTCAAAGTCTTAAACAGGAAACAAACAGGAAATCTTCTCTGCTTCTGCTTTTTGCCTTTACTAACCAGGGTGCCACTGGGGGTGAGGTAGGTCATGTTTGAATTGCCGCTCCTCTAGGCTCCTTTCCCTGTCTTTCCCACCAACACCCTCCTGGGCTGGAAAAAGTGGAGTTTCTTTTCACCTGTTCTTCTCTCTGGAGTTGAGTCCTTTGAGCCATAGCCATCTTCTCAACCCCAGCCTCATGGAGGGCTGGGATGTGGAAGAAAAAAAAAGGCCTCGCCAATAAGGTCACATCAGTGGGAAAATATTTCTCAAAAATACAATAGTGGTCGGGCACCAGTGGCACATAGCTATAATCCTAGTGCATTGGGAGGCCAAGGTGGGAAGATCACTTGAGTCTGGGAGATCAAGACCAGCCTGATGCAACATAGCAAGACCCCATCTCTACAAAAAATGAATTATTTGGGTATGGTGGTGTGCCCCTGTACTCCTAGCTACCCAGGAGGCTGAGGTGGGAGGATCACTTAAGCCTGGGAGTTCAAGTCTGTAGTGAGCTCTGATCATACACACCCACTCCAGCCTGGGTAACAGAGTGAGACCCTGTCTCAAAAACAAACAATACAATACAATACAGTACAATAAAATACAATACAGTACAATACAATACAATACAATACAATACAATACAATACAATACAATACAATACAATACAATAGTTATTATGGGTATGTTATTGAACCCACATAATTCCATAGTGAATAAAGAGCACTTGCAAGTTTGGCTACATGATGAGGCATAGCCCGGCAGGAGTGTTCAGAGCTCATGTGACTTAGGAGGGTCACTCAGTTGCCCCCTGGCACCTCCCCGCACCGTCCCCGCAACCACTGGGAGAGACTTTTTACTCTCTGCCAATAAAAGCTATTTGACTGCCTCACCTCCAGAAGCTATGTGGTTTCAGGCACTCTAGCATACAGATGAATGCTCTATCAGTTCAGTGGAAGGAGATAAAATTGCACAGGGGTCTTAAAAATAATAAAATCTCTGATGACTTGTTTTGCAATCTGAAAATGACAAGAGATGGGTGTGTTGGGGATGAGGATTCTGAAATATTTGTGGTGGTAGCCAGGGATATAAACAATGGGCAATTCACCCATGGCTGGCTGCAGGGACAGAAATGAAGATTGGAAAGTGTCGTCTCATTCTGGCAGCTCTTTAGAGACAAGCATCCCAAACTTCTACAACCCAGGGCCTGGGGGCTAACATGGATCCCTCCTTTCCTGTGACTTGGTTGTTTAACTGTCCCTTCAATTCTGTGAGATACCCCAATATCCTTCTAGTACATTCCATTTCCTTTTTTATTAGAGCATATTTTAGCCCAAATTGATTTCTGTTGCTTGCAATCCAAGGAAAAGTAATTAGTGCAAGGTTGTCTGGGAGAAGACTGGGTGAGGGGTTGTAATGCCTTGGCTAGAGGCTCTGATCATGACTGCACTGACATCTACCCTGTGTCCTGGACCATATACTTCTATGGTAAGGTTAATGTGGAATTTTTTCTAAGGGTGTGATTTTAATATAGGATTTAGAGAAAAATTCAGAGTACTCAGTCTAACGGTGGCCCATTGAATTTAGCAAGTTCTATTTGAAGTGATTCACCAGTCTGGCATAGGGACATGTGATAGTCTTCAGAGTTCATTTGAAGTAAGTCACCACAAAAGATAATAAATATTTGTATTGTCTTAGTTTTACTTTCAACCTGAAATTCCTTAAGCAAAGAAAGCCATGAGAGAGAACAAAGCTGGATACATGCAGGCCATGGAAACAAGTGTTCTCCTTTGCATCTTTCTCTTTCTTTCAATATCTTTCCCTCTTTTTTAGAAATTATTCATCAGGTAAGCAAAAGGAGGAGATTGCTTTTCCTTTGTTACTATGTTTCTTTCCTGAAGGGGAAAAAAGTTTCACAGGACTTTGTATTGCCTCTTATTTTTTAGTTAAACAATTTTGGGGAGTGTATTAGTCTGTTCTCACGCTGCTAATAAAGACATACCCAAGGCTGGGTAATTTATAAAGGAAAGAGATTTAATGGGCTCACAATTCCACATGGCTGGAAAAGCCTCACAATCATGGTGGAAGGTGAAGGGGAAGCAAGACATGTCTTACATGGCAGCAGGCAAGACAGACAGAGCAGGTGCAGGGGAGCTGCCCTTTATAAAACCATCAGCTCTTGTGAGGCATATTTACTATCATGAGAACAACACGGGAAAGACCCGCCCCTATGATTCAATTCCCTCCCATTGGGTCCCTCCCACAACCGTGGGGATTATGGGGCTACACCTCAAGATGAGATTTGGGTGGGGATGCAGCTTTCTCTCAGGGAGAAAGCACCCAGCTTGGGTTAAACAAGATAAAACCAGGCTAGAGGCCGGGGCGGTGGCTCACGCCTGTAATCCCAGCACTTTGGGAGGCCGAGGCGGGCAGATCACGAGGTCAGGAGATCGAGACCATCCTGGCTAACACGGTGAAACCCCATCTCTATTCAAAATACAAAAAAATTAGCTGGGCGAGCTGGCAGGCACCTGTAGTCCCAGCTACTCGGGAGGCTGAGGCAGGAGAATGGCGTGAACCCGGGAGGCCGCGCTTGTATGGAGCAAAGGTAGAGATAGCGCCACTGCACTCCAGGCCTGGGCGACAGAGGGGACTCTGTCTGGAAAAAAAAAAAAAAAAAAAAAAAAAAAAAAAAAAAAAAACCTAGGCTAGAATGTACCCAAATAACAATCACTTCATAATGCAATCTTTTTTTTATGGTAAAATTTTGTTCTTCTCTCTCCTCTTTCTTCCTTTCCCCTGAAGCGTTTAGAAGTTATCTCACGGCCGGCGCGGTGCTCAAGCCTGTAATCCCAGGCACTTTGGAGCCAAGAGGGCGGATCACAAAGGTCAGGAGATCGAGGACCATCCCTGGCATAACCTAGGTGAAACCCCGGTCTCTCTAAAAAATACAAAAAACTAGTCCGGGCGATGTTGCGGGGCGCCTAATAGTCCCCAGCTACTCGATGAGTCTGACGCAGGAGAATGGCTTTGATACCCGAAGCGGTGAGCTTGCAGTGAGCTGAACTGGCCACTTGCACTCCAGTTTGGGTACAGAGCGAACTCGGTCTCAAAAAAAAAAAAAAAAAAAAAAAAAAAAAAAAAAAAAAGAAGTTATCTCGTCCATCTCGTCTGTTTCTAGTCAGATCCAGTCAAAGGGCTCTAAAGATGCCTTTCAGACTTTCATGAGCAGGTAGATTCTTTGGATCTAGGTTTACCTTGTGAAAAATCTGAACGGTGGCTGTTTATATTTAGAAATTGGGGGCTATACTACTTTCTCAAGATCTATAAATTTCCAGTGAAACTCATATCATATAAAAGTTGAAACAACCACTAGGTGTCTGGCTCTAATTCTCTTCTCCCTGACCCAGTGACCCTGGTCCCTTTCAATGGGTTTTAGTAACTCATGCTTTTATTCATCAATTGTGGTTCTTTAATATTGTCATTGTTTTATAATCCCAGATGCATGCAAGTTGCTTTGTTTTGTTTTTCCTCAAGTTGCAGGAATTTTCTCCTATGTGATGTGGCTCTGTGGGAAGACTTAAGTAGCTAGAGTTCTTTTGGGTTTTTAAACCTTTGTCATGATCTCTTGGTCCTACGTCTGTCAAGGATTTGAGAACATATTTCTCGCTAGATGGGTTCAAGGATGTTTGAATGAAGCTCCCTTGCATTCTCTATGTATCCTTGAAACTGCATCCTCAAATGGGCACAGGTCTTTAACTCTCTTCTACCTGTGGACAAGTTAGTTTCTGGCCTTTTTAGAGATACCTTCTTTGAAAACATTCATCCATCATTTTGGATTGAAAGTCTTAATCCTCTAACATGATGATGAGTCTCAAAGATCCTGTTACCATTTCTGTGAGACATAATATCTTACACAGATAGGACTGCTGGTCATCTGACTTCCTAACTTAGATTTTCTGGACTTCTTAACTTGGATTCCACTGACCCTGACCAACTAGATTGCTTTAGTTATTTCTATTATGCTTGAAAACACTTAAAAATATAGCACCTAGTTTTCAGCTGAAATACACTAGGGCTTAGAATGTGTTTTTATGGGTGAACATTTAGTCTCTAGGGAGATTAAAGAACAAACAATAAGTTCCATGAGGATAGGAACAGTGTCTGTCTTGTTGAGTTACCATATCCTAAATACTTAGTATTATGTCAGCATATTGGAAGACATTCATTAAATATCTGTTAAATATATAGATGGCATTAAACAGCCACAGTTCATTCAATGAAAATATATTGCATAGGCTGTATGGTTATATTGTTTCTTCTGCTAGAGGTCAGATAAGTCGGGGGTTGATGATGGCTCTCCCTTCTTATTTTTCTGGTCTTTGGTAAGCCAAGTACAATGTTTGTGATGAAGGGCTGAATATTGAAATAGCTTCTTTCTTCAAGCAGCACTTATTTGGAGTAAGGAAGGAAAGTTCTTAAGAGATTGTCATCCTTTTACAAAACCATGATGCTGAATGGCATGAGGTCCAGAGAGACAGTGTTTCTATGGGCTAGTAGAAAAGTGCACTGCATGCTGTTGCTAGGCAACGGCCCATGCCAGCTTCTGTTGAATGAAGGCCAAGAGAATCAACAGAAACCAATGGGCATATGAGGTAAGAGTTTTCACCCAGAATACCAACTTTTCTGTTCTTTTTGCTATGTAGATACTATAAGTCTTGGCCAGTATTTTGTGGGGAGGGGCTCTGTATGTGGCAACCATTTAGCAAATTGTCCCCAAAGTCACTTTGTGAAATTCTGCTTATGGCCAAGTATTAATTATAGGATTTGTGTATAAAATGTAAATTCAAGAAGAAAGAACACATTTCTCTACATAATGTTCCATTTACACCAATATGTAGCCACCCACCTATTTTTTCCTATTTGAATATTCCATTCCATTCCTTTCTCACTTTGGCTACATGCTTCATGCAGAGTAGATCTGCTCTAGACAGCATGTTCAAACTACATTTGCAACTAGAAAATTTTTTCTTTCAGCAGGTGTTCAGGGTGCTGTGGTTTGCCACGGGTAACTTAACAAATCCATTACTTTTGTTGCCTGGAAGCATTCCAGTAGAAGAAATTGTGACTATGGCTATTACTATGTTGTGAATTGCACCCAAAACTTAGAATCACAGAGTAGCAAGTGCCTGGCCTTAAATCCTATTTTATCCAAACTTTGTGCAGAGCTCTGAATGAATCAGGTACTGATTCACTTAAACTATATCATATACCTACTATGTGCTAGACATTTTTTTATATATGCAAATTTTGTGTGCATAATCAAGTCACACTAGCACACACATTTATAAACTGTAGTTAAAATGTATCCAAGGTTTATTTCCTGGCTTGCCTTTGCCTTATAGTCAATCCTACAAAGATATTTCTTTTTGTTTTGAAATATATTGAATGGGATTGACACTGGGGGTTTTGCTGCCATTGGTCATAAAGTTGTGACTTCTAGAGTTGCTTCAAAACCTGCTATTGCACAGAGAGAGGAAGGCCCAATAAGCAAGTCTTGGGGACTTCTCCCCATCTTTAACCAAAACTCCTGTTTTAATCTTCTTTATATAATGGGGTATCATGTAGGATTTTATTTGAAAAAGAAAATCTGTAAACCTCTAATATAAAACTTTATAACTCAGGAAGAATCACTCAGTATTTCTCACAGGATGGTCCATGTATTTGTGTGGGACACTTGCAGGTTCACCTGGATGTTCATTTTAAAAAGCTGAACCTGAGGTGTACCCTTGCCCTCAAGACCTACTGAAACAGATTCCCTGACAGTTGGGCTTATGAATATACACAAAAAAATTCTTATTCACATTAAATTTAATAATTTTGTATGAAATTCATTTTACTTATGAAGAAATATGTAACATATGTATGTTTAAGGGCTGATAAACCATAGGCCTGCTACCCAGAAATAGAAAATTGTCAGTTCCTTTGAGGCCTTCTGTATGTCCCTCCAGAAATTCCATCCTCCTCTTTACTCATTCCTTAAGGAGCCACTATAATAAATTTTGTGTGATTTATTCTGCTTTTCTTTCCTCTTTCCCCCTATATGATTGTATGTTAACCTTAAACAATGTATTGCTTGGTTTAGCCTGAGTTTGACCTTTAAATAAGTGAAATTACACTCTGAATACTATTTTGTTACATATCTTTTTTTAGGCTTATGAGATTCATCCATGTTGAAATGTATAACTATGGTTTATTCGTTTTATGTGTATTATAATCCAGGCATGAATATTCCAAAATTTATCCAGTTTTCTATTTATGGACTTTGGTAGTTTTAAGTTTTTGCTCTCACAAACAATGCTGCCATGAATATTCTCATATATATATATATATATAAAACTTAGTTGTGGAAAAGTTATGTATATATACTTAGAATACATACCAGGGTATATAACCTAGGTGTAGAATTACTATGTAATATAGGCAAGTTCAAATCACTAGATGATGCCAATATTCCTTCAATGTGGTTGTATCAATTATAAAAATACAAGAAATACTGCTGATTTTATGGATTCTAACTAGATTACTACTACACACATTTTCAAGAAAACATGGGAGACTGAGGGAGGCATGGTTCTGTTTGCATTCATCTTGTCAATGTTTTCTCAAAGAATCCTGTTCCTGCCTTCACTGTACATGGTCAGAGGGAAGAACTCAAACATTTAAAGATCTAGAACACAGAAGCTTCTGCTTGAGATCTTTAACATCTTACTTTCTGTGTATTATTCTGGTCTTCAGCTCCTCTGTTCATGGGTGAAAATTTATTTTATAGAAAACTAGTAAAAGCAAAGGTTGCTTATGGCAACCCTGTGGCAGTGGCTTGGATTTCTCCACTCTGAATTCCTGAAAACACTGTAAATCTTCATGGAGTCCATCCTCAAGCTCTACACTGAATAATACGCCCTTTGAAAATTGAGCATTATTAGTGCTTTTATTGAAGAGGATATGGTAAACCTGCGACAAATGCTTTTCTTTTCTCTTTTCTTTCTGCCTAATTTCAGACTAAAGCACTCAGAAATATTAGTTGTCACCATTTCCAATATAGGAAATATAGGCAATATATTACTAATCTTCACCCTTTGTCATATTACCTATATTGTAAAGAGAAGGACTGTGTACAAATATTCCCCTCCTTGACAAGCTGCTTACTTGGTTGACAGAGGTATCAGAGGGCTGGCACTAGAACAAAAGCTCTCTCATGTAAGACTCCTTGGAAAACTCAAACCAAGGGAGGAAGCAGTCCAGTGAACCCTTCAGGGTGTGGAGAACAAGGCCAGAGGTGTTTCTTCTGAATTGTCATGAAGACAATGAGGTTAGGCAGATAGGGTCAATATAAAAATGCGATTATGTCAGGCAAAGGAAGGAAGAGGGATGCAATTGCAGAGGAATACACAAAAGCTTTCAACTGTCTTGGTAACATTTTATTTCTTAAAAATAAACTTCTTATGATTCTTCTGTAATGCACGATAAGTACATGTATTCTTAAAAAGCATACTATCCTGGGTTGAGGCCTATGAAGAAATAAATAGGAGGAATTAGATTGGTTGCCACTAATATGCCTGCGTTTTTCAGTCAGATTTTAGTGGATTTGCTTGGATGAGATGTATGATACTTCGGGGGACAGCAGATTTCCAGATCTAGGAGACAGAATGGGCAAGTAGGATCTTACGCTGTTAACAGTATGTATATGAAGTCTAGCAATATATACGAAACAACAGACTGGATGGAAAAACTCTATTTATAACAAGCAGAGAAAAAGCTACAATTTATGAAGCTCTAAATGAGTCATCAAGGTTTCTCTTTATGAGGGAAGGCAATATTAACAGCTGTTCTATTGGATTTCATTTGCTCAATTCAATAGGACTATTCTAATGGTTTATTTATTTAATGTTTTACATCACGTAAATATTTTGATCTGATTGTAATATGCATTTGGTTTTCACATTTCGGGTTTATACTTCTGTGATGTAGTGCTTTTGTACATACTTTCTGGATTCAAGGAAATAGTTGAGGTAGAGTGAAGCTGTATGAAAGAGAAGTTGTTGATGAAATGATTATCTGGACTCACGATGCCCTTTTCCTCTCTATCTTCTCATTTCTCTATGACTCCTCGTCAGTTTCTTTAAGTGGCTCCTCTTTTTAGTTGGGATAGACTAGGTTGTGCCCTGGTAACAAAAATGTCAGTGTCTTAACAGAACAGATATATATTTCCAGCTCACACTGCCAGTGCCATGTGGGTTGACAGGAGGCTGTGTGACACACAGTCACTGGGGTCCCAAGCTCAGAGAGACTCCCTCACCTTGTAGCTGAATGAGTGAAACACATGGTCACAGCAGGAAAGAATATCTGGAGAATCATTTGTGCTGTTCTTCTCCTCAGCCTGAAGGTGACACGTGCCATTTGTATTCATAGTCCACTGGCGGGAACTACTGATCTGCATCTACCGAACTGCAAGGGGGCTGAGAAATGCCTGAAGTGGGAGCAGACCCAGGTGCTCGTGGACACTGGTCATCTGCCATACTTCTCCCCTGGTCCTCTAAATGACTGGAATAACTGGCTGCATTTAGCTAATCTTCTTTATCTCTCCCTCAATTCTCTTGATTGTCTCTACTCATTCTAGTATTTCCTGTTGTACAATGCTTTCTGTTTCTTAGGTGCACAATATTTGTAGAACTTACTTGAATTATAGCTAGTGAATAGTGTTAGTCCTTCTAATTGCAAAAAGTAAAACTGATAGCTTGAACTGTACATGTTTGAATGTTATGTGGAGAAGCAGTTACGTGGCAAAAGGGGTGAATAAAAAGACAGTAACGTATTGGTGAGGGTAAAGAGAGAGGAAATATTTTGCTGTATTGATTCACTGAGGGGGAAAAAAAGGAAAAAGAAACAATGTAAAGCATAGAAAAGCCATAAAAAGTATAAAAAGATCTGGATTGGAGTCCTAAATTCCTGAGTGCATTACTAATTACTGTGTAGCCCTGAGGAAATAACTTCAACTCTCAGTCTCATGCGACCAACATAAGAGGATCACATTTCCACCCTCTTGTAAAACTGCTCTTGTTATTGTATATTTATCTCCATGAGCCTTGGTCAGACCTGTAGTCTCTAGGTCTTCTTTCTCATTTTATCAGATTTCGTTGTTTGTGGAGGCGGACGTTTGAGATGGTAAGTGTATGGAGGTGGAGGAATTGCTGAGAGGGCAGAGCGGTACCGCTGATGATAGCATCCATGTGATCTTCCTCACCTGTCCCCAGAGCTGGGAAGTCACTAGGTACATGACTTCGTGTATGTGGACGCGTTTGTAATATTTACACTAAATTGTGGGAGAATGTAGTGTTCCAACTGAGAATTTCAAAATTCTGGGACAGAATTCAAGATGGACAGTTGAACACAGACATCATTTCTCTTTCCCTTCCTAAGTCCAGTTGAAGTGACTGAAAATAATGAATAAAAACAACGCCATAACAGTACTGGAAACAAGGAAAATGAATCCATAGACTAGATCATTTGAGGAAATACTGGAACATAAAAAATGAATGGGGTCAGATGGAGAGCGAATCACAGGGAAAATTTGCTTCCTGGAGGTCATAGCTAGAGTTGACAAGAACATTCTGGGGAAGAGTGAAGCTCTGAAGTAATACCAGGAGGGTGCACGGGGCAGTGGCCAGGGTATTTATTGAAAAGATTGCAGTCCAAACAGCTGAGCCTGCAGGGCCAGTCCTCTAAGTCTGTGAACTTACCAAGCATATTGGGTGGTGACTTTAGCACCAGACTAACATACCATAAATAGACTGGGTGATCTGCCTGAGAAGGATGTAGGAACGGGTATGGGGCTTGAGAAGGAGGTAAAGTTGAGACAAGTCAGGACAGCCATGCCAGACAATAGAAAAGTTAAAACGAAAGGGCAACTCTACCTAAAAATGAAATACACTATGCTCTCCAGCCATGAGTCAAACTTTCCTTATTTGGTTTCCTGTAGGGCACTCCTTGGAGAAGCTTTCATATGGACACAGACACCCACTTGCAGTGTCTATGGTCACCCTGCCTTCAGAAAAGGGGGCTGTCAGAAGTATTGACAACCCTCTTCATTTGTCCATCTAGATTATGACACCACAGATGTAAGCTGGCAATCGAGGATCACTATGCTTTCAATTACAATTATCAAAGAAGATCATGATGCATAAATAGAAAGTTACAATCATCAAAGAAGATCATGATGCATAAATAGAAAAATCATGATCCTGGAAAAAGAGATAACTCAAAGTAGAGAAAAGAATGTAAAAAACTGAAGATTCTTAGAGATTCAAGAAGATGTTGTATTAGTCTGTTTTCACACTGCTATAAAGAACTACCTGAGACTGGGTCATTTATGAAGAAAAGAGGTTTAATTGACTCACAGTTCCACCTGACTGGGGAGGCCTCAGGAGACTTACAATCATGGTGGAAGGCCAAGGAGAAATAAGGCATGTCTTACATGGTGACGAGAGAGAGCAAGAGCAAAGGGGAAGAGCCACACACTTATTAAACAACAAGATCACGTGAGAATTCTATCAGGAGAACAGCAAGGGGGAAGTCTGGCCCCATGATTCAATTACCTTCCAGCAGGCTACCCCCAACACATGGGGATTACAATTCCATATGAAATTTGGGTGGGGATACAGAGCCAAACCATATCAGTTGCACATACATAAATAAGAACAATCTATTACAATAAATGATTATTTAGGAAAAAAATAGTTGTGGAAATAACAATTTCAATAAATGACTGAATAAATTAATATTCAATTAATTTCAATAAATGATTGAATAAATGACTAAATGTTAGAAAAATTAGAGTAAAAGTCAAGCTGATGACCTTGACAAAATCAAGGAACTCTCCCAGGATGTAGAGAAAAAGGGCTGTTAGAAAAGTATATGAAAAAAGGCATGAGATGTAAAAGACTGAAGAGGCTTAGCATCCCTCCCTCTAGAATTTCTATTGGGGATGGGATAATAATGATAGCAATAATAGAGATCTTGAAGTCAATTTCACTAAACCAAAGAAAAACATAAGTATGCTGATAAAAAGTGACACAGTTCTGAGCAGGATAAATGAAAATAAATAAATAAAAGTCCTATCACTAAAAATAACTTGTGAAAATTGAGAACACTAAAGGGATAGAAAACATCCTGACTGTTTCCAGAAAGGAGGGAGAAAAAACAAATGAAACCAACCAACCAACCAACCAACCAACCAACCAACCAACCAACCATCCATCCAACCAACCAACCAACCAACCAACCAACCAACCAACCAACCAACCAGACAAATAAAAGCATGTTCCCTGAAAATGCATGAGAATCAACAGAGCACAGAAGATGTAAGTACAATTACAGAAATGAATGTCGAAAACCTTGATAACATAAAACTTTATCTTTTAAGGGAAAAGAAGTGGAATGTAGTTCAAGTTTTAAATTCCTCATCTTTCAATCTAATATTGACAAATTTAGAAATAGGATTTTACATGTGTTTAGTGAAGATAAAAGTGGTTATCTCAGAGATGTAGAATTTGTGAGATGGGGAGAACTTTTCCTTTTCTTTTTAGAGTTGGGTAATAGTTTATTTTTTTTAACCATTTGCAGATATTAATGATTCAAAAAAAAAAAAAAAAAATTCACCAGGAGGCAGTCTCCTTACACAAAGGTTCAGCCCCTCAGCTCACAGTCATGTTTTGTGGCCATGTGCCCTGGTTAGAGCCTCTCCCAGGCCTGAAGGATCAGGTTGGCCTCATGTCCTTGTGGACTAGGAACTTGGCGTGTTTTGCTTACTTCCCCTGTGGAAGTGCATGGTAGTTGGAAGAGCAGTGAGTCAGGAGAGAAGAACTGGGGAGCTAACTCATTCGGTTGGTTGTTAATAGTTTAACAGGTCAGGCATGGCAGCTCATGCCTGTAATCCCAGCATTTTGGGAGGCCAAGGCGAGCGGATTGCCTGAGGTCAGGAGTTTGAGACCAGCCTGACCGACATGGTGAAACCTTGTCTCTACTAAAAATACAAAAATACAAAAATTATTAGGCGTGGCCTGTAATCCCAGCTACTCGGGAGGCTGAGGCAGGAGAATTGCTTGAACCCGGGAGGCAGAGGTTGCAGTGAGCCTAGACGGGGCCTTGGCACTCCATCCAGCCTGGACAACAAGAGCAAAACTCTGTCTCAAAAAAAAAAAAAAAGTTTAACAGTGCAACTTACTAGTCTTTTGGCTCTGCTGCCTCAATTCTTTCATCTGTGAAATAGAGAGGTTGGATTAAATTGGTGAATTTCACACTGTTTGCAGAGCTCTGAGACTGATGGTGAAATACCTGGGGAGGCAGCTCCTGAAAATGAGGGGGTCTGAAGGGAGAGCTCAGATTTCCCACTCCCAATCCCACCAAAGCAGTTGTGCTTTGACCTGTTTTAAGCGTTGATTTCCATATAAGATCTCATTTGAGTGAAGGGCACTGTGTTAAAAGGGTGTGAATTCCATGGGAGTATACATTCTCCAGGGTTCTTTTGAGCTCTAAAGTCCTGTAATTCTGAAAAGAACAGCCATGAGCCAAAAGTTGTATTGAATATTAATAAACAATCTCTTTTTATTCTCTTTGAAAACAAATTAAGGGATAAAAGGTTCCTTTGTTACAAATACACATGAGATTTAGGAGGAAAATGTAGGGTTAAGTACAATATCAGATTTTTATTTCAAGTCATTTTATAAGCATCACTTTTATAGCTGCAAAGTTTTGTTTATCAAGCTTCCTGATATGCATACAACTCTACTTGCTGGCAAATTTATGGGTTTTTTTTTCACACCCAAGGAAAAGATATGTAATAGTTTAATTAAATCTCCCCCTACTTACTCTATCATGGTGCTTCTTAACCATACATTTTCCCTTTTTCTGCTGTCTGTGGGATGAAAGAAATGACAGAAAAGAGAGATACTGCTTGGGCTGTGCAAATGCCTAGATATAAATTAATCTTAAATTAATCTGGAAAACATTAAATTAAACTAATATTTAATGAAGTTTAACTTTTGGGAAGTAAATTGTGATTTGCTCCAGTATTTCAACGTAGGTGGCTGCAGTAGCGTAGGGTCTGGGCAATTAGACACCTCTCTGGCAGCTTCACTGCATTAGAATGCCCTTGGTTAGGATTTCTTTTTGATATTTCTCACTTTCTAAGCTAGAGCAGAAATCTTTTTTTTCTGGTGACATTTATTAATCTTTGCTCTGCTTTTATGTAAATCACCTCTCTACCTAAATTTCATGCTTTCAATCCTTCATGGATCAAGCATTTGCTAAGTTCCCACACTGTGTGGGGAGCTGGGATGCTATGGTGAACAAGACAGCCAGATACCTGCCCTCCTGGAACATGAGACTGGTCACTGCCCCTGTGACTAGAGAGTACAGGGCGCTAGGAGTGTGCAGAGGAGAGGCCCCCAGCTGGATCTGGGAGTTAATTTCTGTAACCATGAGGGCCCATCTGCTTGGCTCGGAGGTTCCCACAAATATACAAACCACGTAGCACTGCATAATTACTTGGTGCTTAGATTGGTCAAGATCAACAAGAAGATGGACTTTATCTGACTTCAGAATGAAGGTAGCTGTTATGGTCACTATGCCAAAGCAGGAGGGAAGGAGGGACTTCCCCTTTGGCACTACCCCAATTTTGTAAGGATGTCAAGACAGATGATGCCACACATACACACACCAAGAAAGAGGGAGTGAAAATATCTTCCTTACACAATGAAGGGCTTGGGAGGGAGCAAGACAAGGCTCTCAAGCAGGTTTGAACTTGCAAGAGTCAATAAAGTAGACTGGCCTGGGGTCCATCGTGGTTGGGGGTGGGGCCAGGTGAAGCTTCCTGAGCCTGGAAGGGGCTTGTGTGGTTTCAACATCCTGCAGGCTCCGAAGGAGGGTCCTTTTTTAATCAGCATGTTCAAATGCACAAAGGGAAGAGGGAAAGAGGGAGGGGTGGCTTAAAAGCTGTCAGAAGCCAAAGATAAACAATGAAGTCAGATGCCTTGCTACAGTGGCAGATCTGCTGCCCCAGATGCAGCAAAGCTTTTCTTTGCCTTGAATTCCAAAACAAATTGCTTACATAAGACTAGGCAGGGAGCTCGCATATCACAATGGACAATGTTCTTCATCTCACCTTGATTTTAATAACAGATGCAGTGATGCTGAGTTTGCCTTATTGTGAAACTGCAGCTCAGGAGAGCAAGTCCAAGGAGGACTTCAGTAACAGAGTGCACAGGGGCAGAAGAGTAGACCAGAATGACAGCTGCTGCAGAAGCTTCAGATGGTCTTTTTGTTTGCTTGCTTACATAACTGTAAACAGCAGGATTTTTAATAAGATCTGGGTATCAGATAACATAAAAGTGACTCATTGACAATGTTTGGAGTATTTTGTGGTGTTGATCGAGGGCAAATTCTTACATTATTAATCATAAAGCAGTTAGTGATGTTTACAACATGCTGTGAAAGATTGGGGGATCTAACTACAACTACTTGGTCTTACTAAATTACTGCCAATTAACTCATCTCCCTCCCTCCCTCCCTCCCTCTCTTTCTTCTTTCCTTCCTTCCCTCCTTTCTTCCCTCCTTCCTTCCTTCCTCCCTCTCTCTGTCACTCCCCTCCCTTCTTCTCCCCTCCCCTCCTTCCCTACTCCCTTCCTCCCCTTTTCCTCTTCTCCCCTCCTCCCCCTCCCTCCCCTTCCCTGCCCTTCCCTCCCCTTCTTTTCCCTTTCCTTCCTTTCTTTCTTCATTTTGGTAGGGGATAGTCTAATATTGCCATATTTCCATCTCCTAATGGAGGTATGGAGGTGTTGGAATACTAGACTGGAAAATAAAATTCTCTAGACAGAGGACATTTGAACTTGATACTTTGCTTTAAAATTTTTTCCACCTCACTGTATGTCAATAACAATTTAGATATGGATTGTTTTACTCTGAATATCTCTAGAACACCTTCTTTTGGTCAGTTTTCCTTGGTCTTTTTATCAATGCTCTGGACATGAACCTACTTTGGAAACAAACCTGCGTTAGTCTGTATCCAGCTGGCATGCAAGATGCTGTCTGTTCAGAAGAAAATGATGTGCAAATCAGGGAAAAATAAAAAATGGAGATATTTGGGGAAAACATTGAAAAGGTGGGCATATTCTCTTCCAAATTGTTTAATTAACCCTGAAAAATCAGAGGGGATTTTGCATTGTGAAAAATGGTAACAGGTGATCTCATTGCCAGAGTTTCTATTATTCCTAACTTTTGGTCAAGTGACATGGCATTTAAAGGGGTTTGTCTGGAGGACTCATTCACTTCTCCTTGATTCAAAAGTTTGCCTTTTCAGACTGACCTGTTACAAGGTAAGAGGAAGCCAACTAGAGGGCCTAGAAGGGTCAGTGTGAGCATACTAATCTTCTTTCAAATATAAAAGAGGAAGGCAGCCTGGGTAAGAATTTTTCAACTATTTTTTCAACAGCAACATCTTTGGGTCTCCCTATAGGTGGGGCTGGGTCTCTGTTGCTGCATTTTAAGATGGGCCTTGAAATGGGTTCCTCTTTTAGGCCTGGTTTCCTCCTGGCAGAGACATGCAGTGTTGTGTCTCTCTTACCACCAGATCTTTAGCACAATTTTGGCCCATTCCTGAAAGAATTACATAGTCCCAATCAACATACTCTCTTCTTCAGAGATGAATAGCATGATATACTTGCATATCTGAATAAGCAAGAAATACATGCAAGTCTCTTAGTGAGCTTCATTGCCTTTACAATTTTGTGATTCATGGGATCCCAGGACCTGAAAAGGTGGAAGATAAGTCTCTCTAGTTCACGTTAATAATACTTGTAATCTTTTGAACACCTAGCACATGTAAGACATGGTGCAAAGATGTTATAAGACATACAGGGAGAAACAAGGCATGGTTCCTGCCCTCCAGGGTTTGACGGTCCAGTTGAGATAATGCTACATGTGTGTGTGTGCGTGCGCATGTATTAGTGTGTTTTCACACTGCTATAAAGAACTACCTGAGACTGGGTAATTTATAAGAAAAGGGGTTTAATTGACTCACAGTTCCACAGGCTTCACTGCAAGCATGACTGGGAGGTCTGAGGAAACTTACAATTATGGTGAAAGGTGAAGGGGAAGCAAGCTAGTCCTACCATGGCTACAGGAGAGTGGGGGTTGGGGGCAACTGACACACAGTTTTAAACCATCAGATCTCATGAGAACTCACTCAGTATCACCAGAACAGCATGTGGGAAACCACCCCCATGATCCAATCACCTTCCACCAGGTCCCTCCCTTGACACGTGGGGATTATAATTCCTGATGAGATTTGGGTGGGAACACAGTGCCAAACCATCTCTCTCTCTCTCTCTCACGCACACACACACATACACACACACACACATTGGGAATTGTAATTACTTACCCCCATGACTTGCAATTCTCATTGGGTGAGCTAATCCATGCAGAACATCTAGAGTAGTGTTAAACACATAGCAGATACTCAGTAAAAGGTTGCTATTATTAAGGATAGTATGGTTCATACATGTGATAGAATAGATGTGTGCAAGAGCCTATTAAATGGCATGGAAATGCTTGTTTATAAATCAGATTGATAGTAGGCATTCTTGAGTATAATCTCAGTTAGGGATTCATACAGAGAGAAAAAGAGAGACTAAGACAGAAAGAGAGAATGTACTAAAATACACTATGAAGTGAGACTAGCTGGCATTAACATTTCCTTCTTGCTTTTCTCTAAAGAGAGTCCCACTGAACTACTGAAGCCCTAGCCCTTCTTCTGAGGCTCCTGAGAATTCTTCTTGCTTTGGACAGAAGTGCCTTTGCTCAGAATCCTAACAAGGACTTTTACTGATTATAGAAAGAACTGTGTCTAAATCTCAGTGGTATTGCTGAGGCCACCTTTTGAAAAGTGAAATGCTCTGTAAGGAAACCCATTGATTGGGCTGCATAGAAGCAGACAGAACCGGGGGCAGAGATTTCTCTATAAGTGATTTATTGAAAGTGTTCTTGGGAGGAAGCTGTAAGAGTGAAAGATGCTAAGAGAAAGATACAGGGAAGAAGTTCACAAGGATGTGGTTTCTTCTGGACTCACCTGAGCACACAGGGAGCTAAGGAGTGTTCATTGCTCCACAGGGTCTGACCCCCACCCCCTCCCCCAATACCAGGGGGTGGGCCTTTTATACACATACACGCCAGTCTGCAGCCTGCCCTGGGGAGATGGGCATAACTCCTAGGTACCTCTGGGATGATGCAGCTTTAGTTGCTCAAGAGTATCCATAAGAGAAGGTTGCAGGTATGAGCCATTAGCAGAAGCGCAAGGTGGGCATACAGACCTAGTAAAGGGATCCTAGGAGATCTAAATGGATCCCGAGCACCATCTGCCTTCAAAGAGTTAAAGGAAATTAACTTCCCTTTATCCCCCAACCCCCCACCCCTTAAGAAGAGCTAGGAGAATAACATGAGGCCATTTAGTAGCTCAGATGCCTGGCTTAGGTGGGAGATATGAGAGAAAAGAAGGCCTCCTCTTTCTAGCAAAATTGAAGGCAGCATGGGGTAGGTGGGAGCAGGGATTGATTTCAAAGTTCCCTTCCATGTCCAGCATGCCCAAAGGTTGAGGAAGTGAACAGGAGGAAAGCGTGGAAGCAGCAGACAGAGGAGGCAGCCAGTGCAGTTGGGACATTGCTTACATTAAGGAAACAAGTAAATTGAGCAAAGACGTAACTGTATTGAGGATAATAAGACCAGAGTTCCCATTCTTGGAGAAGGGAATTGCAGCATGGAAGTGAGGAAGGTTAGAATGAACCCTAAGGTGATGAACTGAAATGGAAAGTATCAGTATGAACTCATTTTTAAATAAATATACACAGATAGTTATAGATATGGTGAGTGTGTGAAGAGAGAGGGAGAGAAGTAAGATAGAGATAGATAGATAGACAGATAATCTCTTAGCTGTGTCCGCCAAGAGGACCCAGCAGCAGTGACACCCCAGGAGCAATGAGCACACTGAGCACAGAGATCTTGGTTTCTAAATACCATCTTCTGCCAAAGGGAACAAGAGCTTCTTAGAAAGGTGATGACAGACTCCAGGGCTGGGGCAAAGGAAGTACAAGATGAGCTGGATATCTTGTGCTAGAAAATAGGGAAGACCTCAAGGAATGATGGAGACAGGCCAAAAAAAAATAAGAATCAGCTTGAAGGGGCTCCCACTGGGCAGATCTGGTACAGTCTGAGCGTCAAAATAATAACAGGTTGCAGGCCGGGTATGGTGGCTCACACCTGTAATTCCAGCACTTTAGGAGGCTGAGGCAGGCAGATCACTTGAGGTCAGGAATTTGAGACCAGCCTGGGCAACATGGTGAAACTCTATCTCTACCAAAAGATACAAAAATTAGCCAGGCATGGTGGCGGGCACCTGTAATCTCAGCTACTCAGGAGACTGAGGTGGGAGAATTGCTTGAACCCAGGAGGTGGAGGTTTCAGTGTGCCAAGATTGTGTGCCACTGCACTCCAGCCTGAGCAACTGAGTAAGACCTTGTCTCAAAATACTACTACTACTACTATTACTACTACTACTACTACTACTACTACTACTACTACTACTACTACTACTGGGCTTCAACTCATGGAATAAAATTGGAATCTGCCAGTCCTTATTGATTAAAAGGACAGATAGGTAGATAGATATATAGATAGATAGATAGATAGATAGATAGATAGATAGATAGATAGATACTAGATAGATAAGATAGATAAAGGGAAGGAGGAAAAGCTCTTCTGAGCATCAAAATAATAATGGGCTATAACCCACTGCATAAATAGGACTCCACAAGTCCATACCGATTAAATGGATAGACAGATAAGATGAAGGAAAGAAGGAAAATCTCTTTCTTACAGTTGAATGTCAACTAATAAATACAGAAGGAATGACAAAAATAAAAAATACCATTTGTGGGGCTGGGTGCAGTGGCTCATGCCTGTAATCCTAGCGCTTTGGGAAGTCAAGGCAGGAAGATAGCTTGAGCCCAGGAGTTTGAGACCAGCATGAACAACATAGTGAGACCTTATCTCCACAATAATAAAAAAAATAAAAATTACTGGGGCGTGGTGGCATGTGCCTATAG
This sequence comes from Rhinopithecus bieti, assembly GCF_001698545.2. NCBI lineage: Eukaryota > Metazoa > Chordata > Mammalia > Primates > Cercopithecidae > Rhinopithecus > Rhinopithecus bieti. Next base: position 1,050,009 of record NW_016804965.1, read on the forward strand.
TCCCAGCACCTGTAGTCTTGGAGGCTGGTAAGAGGATGGCTTGAGCCTGGAAGGTTGAAGCTGCAGTGAGCCAGGATCACACCATGCACCCTGTCTCAAAAAACAAAACAAACAAACAAAAACAACCATTTGTTACCATCACAGTTGTAGATGACATAGATAGAGATAGTCAATGGCTAAAGCTGGTGGGTAAAGGTTATGTGGGGAACAGGATATTGGCATAATCTGAATACTTCCCCACAAAGGGGATATATTCTTAATCACAAATGGAAAATTATAACTTAGGGTTGAGAAATCTGTCAGACCAGATTACCAAGCTGGCAATCTCCATCACCAGCTTGATCAGGTGATGAAGAGTAATGTCACCAGTGATGGGACAGGTTGACATTGTGTGCCCTGGTGTGCTGAGAAGGGCTCAGGTTGAAGAGTTCCTGCCAAAAAAACATTTTTCCCCGGACTTATTGGATTATGGGTAGGGCTCAATGGCAGCAGTTAGGAAATTTGAGAATCACTTGGGGAGTCAAAAATGCAGGTGAGGCCGGGCATGGTGCCTCACATCTATATTCCCAGAGCTTTTGGAGTCCGAGGTGGGAGGATCACTTGAGGCCAGGAGTTCGAGACCAGCCTGGGTAACATACATCTGTACAAATCATCATAATAATAATTAGCCAGGAGTGGTGGTGCATGACTGTAGTCTTAGCTGCTCTGGAGGCTGAGGCAGGAGGATCACTTAAGCCCAGGAGTTCAAGGTTGTGCAGTGAGCTATGATTGCACTTCAGCCAGGGTGCCAGAGTGAGACACCAACTCACAAATAAGTAAATAAATAAATACAATAAAATAAAAATGCAGATGTCAGGGCCTTATCCCTGGGAGTCTGTTTCTGAAGGTCTGGGGAGGGAGGGAGCTAGAGATCTGTATATTTAACCATCATCATCTCAGGAAATTCTGATGTAAGTGGTTCACTGACCACCCTTGGAGGAATGTTGGCAGGAAATTCAGAAAACGGTAGCCATTTGCCCACCCAGTTCTGATCTTAATTCTTTTTCTGTCCCTTTTACATTTCCAGGGTGACGCTGTATGCCGAGTTCCTTCCCATGAAAGCCAGAGCTAAATGTATTTTGCTGATTGAGGTAAGGAGGAGAGCGGCCTGGGTCTCTAGAGCGTGTGGATTCCGGCAGGAGGTTCTCAGATGTCTTGAGCCACAGGCCAAGGAAAAGGGAGTTTAAGAAAAAAATATNTCTCTCTCTCTCTCTGTGTGTGTGCATGAGAGAGAGAGAGAGAGAGAGAGAGAGAGAGAGAGAGAGAGAGAGAGAGAGAAGAGTAATAGCATAGGCTGAAGCAGCAAATTAGAGGTGTACAATGCAAATACTCAATAAGGAGAGTATTGAGAATGCTCCAGGATGGCTTAAATAGAAAGGGCAAGAGAAGTGGAGTTGCAAAAAGTATTACTGACAGAGGTGAAAGGGGGTGTGAGAAAAGAGACACTCTGGCTAAGACCACTTAAAACTCATCAGACTCTCCCAATGCCAGGAGAGAGAAATTTGGATGAGTTTTTAAGATCAAGGAGAAAGGCATATGATCTAAAGCCATCAGACAATATATTACATTTGGGGTTTTATGAAAATGTTTGATTAGGATTTATAACAATTACAATTGAGAAGTAAAAGCACAATCAACTTTGGTGAACACTAGGATTGTCTAATACTGGGGTGAGTGATTTTTTTAGTATAAGAAGAAATTATCAACTGTACTTGAGGTCCACATACCCAAACCATGTTGGCATGGGAGAGAGAATGAGCTACTAGTGAATTGAAGGGAGAAGGCCTTTGTGTACACTACATGCCCAGAGAGATATCTGGGAAGTCTTGAGGCCAAGCAGGCTCTATTGACCTATTTATTGTGTGCTTATTAACAAGGTGAATCTTTCCTGAAAAATGTCACCTGAACCCAGTGTTTCTCTGAAAGGCTGTAAAAACAGGGAAGTTGTAAGGATCCCTTAACCTTGCCCTTCCACCCTGATAAAACCGTTCCTCCAGGAAGCAAAGGGTAGCCAAAGGCTTGCAGATGGAAATAGGTTAAAGTGGATTGCTCTTTGTTGATCATATCAATTAATGACCCAATTATTATATAGCTACTTTGGGCTTCTCATAGTAAAGCACTTACAAAGTATTCAAGGACAAGTTAGGGCCCTCTGTGAGTTGAATTCTGTCTTTCAAAAAGGTGTATTTTAAGATGGGAACAACAGACAATGGTAACTACTAGAAGGGGGAGAAAGGGAGGGGCCAAGGGCTGCAAAACTACCAATTGGGTGCTATGCTCACCACCTGGGTGATAGGATCATTTATATCCCAAAATCTCAGTGTCACATAATATAGCCATGTAACAAACCTGCACATGTACCCCTGGATCTAAAATAAAAGTTGAAATTATAAAATTTTAAAAAATGCAACCCCTGCCCCCGCTAACAACCAAAAAGATACGTCTTTGCCGATATCATCAAGTAAATATGAGGTCATACTGGATTAGGGTGGGCCCTAAATCTGATGACTGTATAGGACTGTATAAATAAGGAAGTAGAGACACACAGGGAAGCAGGCTATGTGATCATGGAGGCAGAGATTGGAGCGATGCTGCTACAAGGTAAAGAATGCCCAGGATTGCTGGCCACCTCCAGAAACTGGAGGAGGCAAGGAGAGGTTCTTCCCTAGAAATTTCAGGTGGAGCATGGCCCTGTTGACACCTTGATTTTGGACTCCTGGACCCTAGGACTTTAATAATAAATTTCTATTGCCTTAGGCCACTGAGTTTGTTATGGCAGCCACAGGAGACTAATCCAGGGCCCTCAAACAGTGTAACGCAGAAGTCAGTTGGTTCCTGCATCCTTGGTGCCATACCTGATCCTACCCAGGAGGACCACTTGGGATGCAGAACTTCATCCCCTGCCAGTTCCCATAAGCAGTCTCACTACACTGAGCACACTGCTTTCATGAACACTGGGGAGGGCATCAAAGTGGGTCACATGGTATCCCACACCACATTCTGTCATTTCCTTTGACTGTCTCTCCCTCCATCTTCCCTCCTCTCACTCTCCTACCCACCTTCTCTCAGAAAAGAAGTAAATTCTTTTTTTTTTTCTTTTCTTTTCCTTTTTTATTTTCTTGAGATGGAGTTCTCTTCTTGTTGCCCAGGCTGGTATGCAATGGCACGATCTTGGCTTACCACAACCTCCACCTCCCAGGTTCAAGTGATTCTCCTGCTTCAGCCTCCCAAGTACCTGGGATTACAGGCATGCACCACTATGCCCAGCTAATTTTGTACTTTTAGTAGAGACGGGATTTCTCCATGTTGGCAAGGCTGGTCTTGAACTCCCGACCTCAGGTGATCCGCCCGCCTCAGCCTCCCAAAGTGCTAGGATTACAGGCATGAGCCACTGGACCCAGCCAAATTCTTCTTTTATGCAGTAATGTAATCCCTTTGGTGATGGTTAACATTGAGTGTCAACTTGATTGGATTGAACAATGCAAAGTATTGTTCCTGGGTATGTCTGTGAGGGTGCTGCCAAAGGAGATTAATATTTGAGTCAGGGGACTGGGAGAGGCAGACCCACTCTTAATCTGGATGAGCCCCATCTAATCAGCTGCCAGTGAGGCTAGGATAAAAGCAGGCAGAGGAACATGGAAGGACTAGACTGGCTGAGTCTTCCAGCCTTCATCTTTCTCCCATGCTGGATGCTTCCTGCCCTCAAACCTCAGACTCCAAATTCTTCAGCTTTTGGACACTTGGACTTACATCAGTGGTTTACCAGGAGTTCTCAGGCCTTTGGTCCAGACTGAAGGCTTCACTGTCGGCCTTTCCTGCTTTTGAGGTTTTGGGGCTTGAACTGGCTTCCTGGCTCCTCAGCTTGCAGACAGCCTATTGTGGGACTTCACCTTGTGATCATGTAAATCAATACTCCTTAATAAACTCCCCTTCATGTATACATCTATCATATTAGTCCTGACCCTGTAGAGAACCCTCTAGAGACTAATATACCTTTGGTGCTTGAGTACTCTCTTGATTTTCAAGGTATTTCTTTCTAATATATACAGTGTTCTTTTGGAGGATTCTGGTGGATAAAATGTCCTCCTGCCATTACAGTTTTGCCCCTCCCTCATTTAGGAGAGAATAAAGTGGTTCCAGAGAGGCAAAGTGACCTGCCTGCCATAGTTCACTGAACTGCCAGGGCTTCTCTGTCTTCGCTGATGGTCTTACTAGGGGAATTGATTCCTCCTCCTTTTTCTTTAATTTTGAACAGCCTCAACCCTCATTTACCTACCAGCCCTTTCTTGACATCTCCATCCACCTTTTACTTCCCTACATCTCCAGGGTTCTCATAGCATTTGACTATGCACTGTTAAGTCTGAGTAGTTTCATGTACTTCAGTGGTATTTTCCCACTCCAGATACTAAGTGTTATGTGTAAGCTCTTAAGTGAAAAGTTATCTAAGGAGAGGACAAGGAAACTGGGTCTACAACTAAGTCCTGTGTGATCATAGGAAAGTCTTTTAACCTCTGTGTTTCTTGGATTTTTCATAGACATGAAGGTGCTTTAATCATTCAGAAAGTGTTGTTTTGCCATGCCTCACCTAGTCCATACTTAGTGAAGATGGTTGAGTTGACCTTATTCAACGAATTAGGTTTTTGAACATGAGCAGGATAATGGAGCATTGAAAATAGTTTCTACATGTGTGCATTCATGGGATTAAATAAAAGTCATAGTTTAAATGCTGGAGTTCCAAGTCCTGCTTGGCTTCCTCATCTCTGTGCTGTTCAGAAGTGTAAGGATCAAATCACTTTATAAAATAAATTTACTGATAGAAAATAAAATGGCTGAAACCAAGGCTTGGAAGTAGGTGGCAGAGAAATAAAACCCTTCTATTATCTCAGAACATGACAAAGAGAAGGGAAACTGCATGGCAGGGAAAAGTCTGTCTTGACAACAAACTCCTGACATACGCTAGGCTGGACCCTATGCCCTTAAACCAGAGCCACTCAGTGACAGTATGTAAGAATGACACTCACAATACAGAGTGTTCCACCTAGGTGCATGCAAGAAGGGGTGAAATGTCTGTAGAAAATTCAAAAACAATTATAAAATGGACTATAGTCTGGTCTGCTTTTTTTCTTTTCTTTTCTTTCTTTCTTTTTTTTTTTTTTTTT